>NC_022010.1:36438389-36444958 GCF_000317375.1 Microtus ochrogaster
CACTCCCACATCAGCTGTTGAAAGGATTTATCTAATAAATTTATTGTTACCTCAGTAACTCTTAACATTATGGAAAGATACAGCCTTATTTGTCTAGGTTTCTGTCATAGTGCACTTGCAATAGACTGAAGATACATATATATATATGTTTGTATATATGTATGTACATATATCTATGTATATATGGGATTTATTAGAGAGGCTTACATGCTGTGGTCAAACAACAGCTATCTACCAATGCAAAGATCAAAAATTCAGTAGTTATTCAGTCCATGAGACTGGATACTTTAGCTGGTCTTCAGTATACGCCAGAATCCTGAGGAATGGACTTGCCAATGATAATAAGCAGACAAAGAAAGCAAACTTCCTTCTCATGTTCTTTGTATATAGGCTGCCTGCAGAAGATGTGGCCCATATTAGAGGTGGATCTTTCCATCTCAAAACATCTGGGTTAAAAGTGACTCTTCCTGCTGTAGGAAGTCTTACAGCTTGTGGTTACCACCTAGTGGCACGTGGCCTCTTATACTATATATGCTGTTGCAGAGCCTGCGTCTGCCCCTTCCTCCCCAGCTGCTCTTTCAGGTTGCTGGATTTGATCTCTGTTCTCTGTTCAAGCAGAGAATTCTGATTTGTGTGTTGATCCCTAAATAAACAGCCATCTATTTCTCAATTCTGAGCTAGTGTGGGACTTCTTTTAAGCGTCCCTTCCACATCTTCCCAATTCAATGACTTAATTAAGAAAAATTCCCCACAAGTGTTCTCAGCCACCTGGGTTTTAGTTAATTCCAGATGTAGTCAAGTTGATAACCAGGGGTAGCCATCACAGGAGCCAAATTACCTTGGACTATTTTACTCTCCAAATAGCCTTTTATTGTCCACCTCTGCATGGCATCTAACATCTTGTGGCTGTTAGGTAAATCCTTTAGAATGTGCAAACAGATCCCTAGCGACTGCCAAACAAAAGGCCAAGAATGTCATCAGATAGCATCAGATTTCCCCACTTACTATACCCAATTTGTGTTGTTTCTACCAAAGTATTTAAATAATGTCTTGACTTATAACTATCTTTGCTTTGCTGCTGCAAACACTTTCTGAAACTCTTGACACATTGGCGCATAGTATCTACTGCAACTTAAATCTTTGTTCCTGGGTCATGGTAACTTACATTTTGCTCCATAACAGATAATCTCTTATACCTTTTAAGATGAGAACTTTTTTTTTGTAACACTTGCTTCTAAGGATCAGAGGACCTCCCAAAAGAGGAAGTGGTAACCATGTGAGAGCCAGAAAAAAAAGATGGAATGTTGTCAAGTGATATCTTTAGGATGTGAATTAACCATTGCACTCAAACTCAAGGGAATGGTGATTAGCAGTAGAAGAGCAGCACAAGATTGGTATCTCCAACATTCTGTTATGGGGCTAGAAGTGCATAAAAGGACCTGTTAGAAATTAATTTAAGGTCACAAAGAAAGAGAATAGCTGCTCCAACTAAAGTGTCCCCACAGACAATATTTCACTTATGATCAAGAGGCTATACTAATCAGAAAAACAAAAGGAAAAACACACCGAGAAAGGAAGTGCTCTTGGTTTCTTTTCTGACACAGGTGGGGATGATGACTTTGCCTCAATATTTAGGGATTTGATATCACAATCTTACCTGATTGGCTAGTTTTAAAAGAATACCAACAAAGGAAATAAAGTTAGAAAGGGTCATATACTTAAGTCACTTAAGTATGGAGAATGCATAAGGGCCTTTGTGTAAACTACAGGTTAATGGGTGAGGAACTTAAATATTTGCATTAAGGTTTTATAAGCTGAGATAGATAAAAAGATTTTCTTAGAGTTCTGGGCCACAAGTCCTAACTCAGCATCTTACATGCAAAATCAAGGTGCTAGCAGGACCCATCCCCTCTAGTCTCTAGAAGAGAACCCATTTCCTTCAGCTTCTTAGTGCCTATAGAGCCTCTGGATCTTGACTTGTAACTTCTTCCTCTGTCATCAAAGTACACTACGTAATTTGCTGCTACCTGCATGCCACTTTCTCCCTATCCTTTCTTTTCCTCCACTGCGTTCTCCCTCTCTCACCCTCTTCCTTGCCCCCAACCCTTTTAAGGACTCATGTTATCACTGAACCATGAGACAATCACCCTGTCTCAGAATCTTTGATCTTATGACATCTTCAAACTATCTCCTGACTTGTAAAGGCACATTTATGGAACCTGAGGACCAGAACAGGAGCATCTTGGTGAGTGGTGGGGAAACTGTCACGTACCACAGGGATCAGACCTGAAAGGACTCTTTAGAGTGTCACCTTGGACCAGGCTTTTTGCTTCAACTAAAAGGAAAAAAAAATATTCCTTTAGACTAGTGGTTCTCAACTTTATTAGAGCGGTGGCCCCTTTATACAGTTCCTATGTTGTGGTGACTCTCAATCATAAAATTATTTTTGTTTCTACTTCATCACTGTAATTTTGCTACCATGATGAATCATAATGTAGATATCTGATACATAATGTAAATATCTGATCTGCAACTCCTGTGAAAGTATTGTTCTATTTCCAAAGGTGTTGCAACCTACAGGCTGAGAACCAATAATTTACACTGTTGTCCAGTAGACGCCATCATACAGTTTCAAGGTTCGCAACAATATAATGTTTTGCTAACTTATTGTGTCTTCCCATCTGTTCATGCTGTGGGACATTCATAGAGAGTGAAGTGATTTCTCTAGAGAAGCACATTAGCTTGTCCAGCATCCCACATAGTTACCGTTTGTGACAAAAGCAGCTAAATTCTGCTTATTTAACAAAACTCCTAATATACTGAGTTTATTATTTCTAGTCCTCATGCAGTACATGAGGTCTCTAGATTTATCCATACAGTAAACCCAACACTGTTTAACTTTTGAATTTCATTTCCTTATTTTTTCACTTGCCTCACTCCAGACCCCTGGTAGCCACTGTTTTATTATTATTGTGTGTGTTTGTATGTGTGTGTGTGTGTGTGTGTGTGTGAGAGAGAGAGAGAGAGAGAGAGAGAGAGAGACAGAGAGAGAGACAGAGAGAGAGACAGAGAGAGAAATCTTTTACAGTCCTCATGTAAAACCATGTAATATTTGTTTACTGCATCTGTATAATCCACTTAGCACTGTCTCTGTCAGGTCTATTCATACTTTGAAGACAGCAAGATCCCCTTTTATGGTAGAATAATGCTTTATTATGTGTACATCATTATTTCTTTATCGATTAATTTATTCGGGCAGTCATTTCTGTTTCTTCCATACCTTAGAAAATGTGACTAGTCTTGGAATGATGACGGTTTTGCAGATATTTTCATGGGAGGGTCTTTCATGTCATTTGGATGTGTAACCAGAAGAAATAATCACTGAATATACTATTTTTAATCTTTTTAGAAAGTTCCTTCCTTGTTTCTGTATTGGGTACAACCTATAGTCTATCAAAACTGTGCAAGTGTTCCCTGTCCCCTAAAACATTGCCAACACTTTTTTGTTTTTGTGTGCTGTCTTTCCAAATAGCCCTTGTGTTGGAGGTAAAGTGGTAGTACCTCATCACTTTGATTCATGCTTCTTTGCTATTGAGAATTTTTTATGTTGACTTTTATGATTTACGCCTTGGGAGAACTGTTGGCTTACAACCTTTGCTCTTATTTTAAAGTTGGGTTAACTGTCTTTCTGCTACTGACTTGTAAGATCCTGGATATTGCCTCCTTAACTCTAACAGATAAGCAGTCCCCCATGTGTGGGACTCTGCTCTGCAGAGGCTCATACTTCAGATATTCTCCTTCTTGTTCGTTTGTTTTGTTCTCCCAGCTTTGGATCATTCCCAAGTTCAATGCCAAGAAGCATTCTTTCTGCTTTCTCTAAATTTTTATCTTATCTAAGTTCTCTAGCTATTTCCTTTGATCCCTCTCCTCAACTCAATTGTAAATATGAGAGGAGGACATGGAATAACCTGTGAAGAGGAGTTGTGAGTTTTACATGGAGGGTTAGCCACCACACCATGTGGAGTGAAATGTTGGCAGCCTTGCCTTTGGAGAACCATGCACAGTTGGCTTGCACTTTCATTGGGGAATTCTTTATATACTTGGAGAAGGAAGACAGGATTCACTTTCTGCTGAGGCTACAGAAGGTGCCATCCACACAGAAGCTGATTTCCAAAACAGTGAGCTATATCCCAGCTCTCTTTAAAGCTGTTTTAACTGTGAACCATTAAGAGGAAAGAACATTGCTTTCCTTATGTGCAAAACTCGTGTTTCAGCCCTCAAACTGTGGCAACTTTGTTCTCTTTCTGAATGTAGTCAGGAAAATTCTGTTTCACTTTTCATTGAACTTGAAGGTGGGTTTTCTCCAGTGTCCCCCAGAGTCTTTGGAGAAATGTTGCTTCAGTACATAGCCACATGACTCCTTTTCATGGGGCTTATAACACCCCAGAGAGCCTGTCTCCACATTTACCTTTCTCCTTCTCTCCACTTAGCAGGTTAGTTATTCCATAGTTATTTATTAGGTATTTAAAGTGAAGAAGGGAAAAAAAACAACTTTGACCTTTATTATCATAGAGCTTAGTTTTCTGTATAACATAGGATTGAGATAAACTTATACACACACTTCAGACTGTGTGTGAACACATATTTAGAAATATGAACAAAACAAGTATAATACCCAGGAATCTTGGGATAGATACATGTAGATTTCTGGATATCAAATCAATGGATGGAAACAGTTTATAAACATCTGAAGAGGTATGGAAGCTTTATATCTCAAGGAAGCTAACACTTAAGTTGAGGGATATGTGAAGTTTCACACATGGGACACTAGTAGTAGAAATTAGGTAAGCAAAGAAACTTTTGAAAGCTTTGCAAAGCCACCAAAGCCACTATCCCCATTTTTCTCAGAACAAAGTGTGCTTTCAGTAAAAACTGCTCACGCATCGTCTGTGCTTTAAATGATGATGGGTAGCTTTTCCTCTCAGATACAACACTTCTAAAGATGCTTTCCATGAGAAAATTCTCTTTTAGTTATAAGAAAAAACTTTCTGATTGATTATTAGGTGTATGAAACACAAAAGTATAGAGTTAATACTGTATTACTGAATGACAAAAATTGTTTTCTTTTCTCTAGCCCTTCACTAATAGCAAATGTCTGAAGACATATCCTGGAATTTTGGTAAGTGTCAATAGCATTTGTTGTAATTTGAATCACATGCTCGTTTTCCATTGCTTATATTTTATCTGCTTTGCTTCTTAACTTTTAAAATGTACTCAATGCATTTTAAAATTGTGTATACTTTAAAAAACAGTCTTTAGAGAAGCTGATATAATTATCTATGAAAGACTAAAAATAAGTGGAAGGATGTTCTGCTTTTCTAAAAGAAAATAAGTCATCTCTTATATTACAAAGTATGTAAACACATTGTAATTTTTTTCTGAAACTGAGGATACAATGAAAATTTCTTTCATTACAGTAACATGAAAATCAGGTCAGATTTTTAAAAAAGATGGAAGAATACAGCAAAGGTCTTGTTTTACCTGTGATGAAGAGACAGGTTTTACTGAGCCCGTCTAGTAGCAAAGTCTAACATGGCAGCAGCAGGGAAGGAAAGAAGGTGAAGCAGAAACAAGAGAGCACCAATTATGGACATAGTGGTCACTTGTATAAGTGTACAGAGAGGCTCATAACCTTCCCCAAGGCAGTTCACACTGGGAAGGAAGAATATGGGTGTAATGCCTATTCTTGCTCATCAACTTGACTACATCTGGAATAAACTAAAACTCAAGCAGCTGGGTAAACCTGCGAGGAGTGTGTATGTGTGTGTGTGTGTGTGTGTGTGTGTGTGTGTGTGTGTGTGTGTGTGTGTGTGTGTGTGTGTGTGTGTTTATTCTACCAATTCTTTTCCCGTAGGGAACCCTAACTATTGCACTGGGTAAATAACACTCACCAGTTGTTTCTCATTTGTCCAAGTCTCACCACAGACTGATGCACTGGGCTTTATTTCACAGTTCACAGCTGCTGTTCAATTGTTTCCCAAGTCTTTCAACCACAGAGGTAGGCACTGTAGCTGATAGCAACAGCTGTGATTTGCGTGAGCCAAGATTCTACAAGATCCCTGGTGCAATTCAAATTATATTGATAAATTGTTACGTGCTATTTCCCCATTTTAAAAGTGGACTGTGGGTGAAGTAGGTCTTTCTGTCCCAGGTGCCAGCATGTTTATTTCAAGTATCCAACAAAGTATCTCTTCCTGGGACAGACTGGCCCCTATGTCATATCAGGAAGAAGGAAAAGAGCAAACAACAGAAGGCTGTGAAAAGTATTGTATCCTTGAGAACAGCTAGATGGAAAACGATTTCCAATAGTGGTTGCTATGGTTATCTCATGGTATAAAACTCCAAGCTATAATAAAGGGAAGTCAGAAATTCAGACATAGTAAGCTCATCCACATTTGGGAGCTCCACTCTCCACTCCCACAGCTGCTTTCTGTTGTATAGCTGCTTGTCTTGGTTTCATAATGCCATCTGTCTACTATATTTTATTTTATTTTATTTTATTTTATTTT
>NC_022010.1:36445853-36454359 GCF_000317375.1 Microtus ochrogaster
GTCCGACACGTTCAGAGAGTCCGGTTTGATCACATGCTCCATCAGTCCCAGTCCAGCTGGCTTTGGTGAGCTCCCATTGGATCAGCCCCACCGTCTCAGTAGGTGGGCACACCCCTTGCGGTCCTGACTTCCTTGCTCTTGTACTCCCTCCTTCTGCTCCTCATTTGGGCCTTGGGAGCTTAGTCCATTCCACCAACGTGGGTCTCTGTCTCTAGCTTCATCCATTAACAGATGAAGGTTCTATGGTGATATGCAAGATATTCAACAGTATGGCTAAAGGATAGGGCCATTTCAGGCTCCCTCTCCTCAGCTGTCCGAGGATCTAGCTGGGGACATCTCCATGGACACCTAGGGATACCTCTAGAGTCCAGCCTCTTGCCAACCCTAAAATGGTTCCCTTAATTAAGATATATACTTTCCTGCTCCCATATCCACCCTTCCTCCATAAATAAAGGACATTGAGCCTCTAATCTGTGATCCTAGAGAAGCTAAATAAGAAGGTGAACTTAAAGAAAAGCATATAGTTATCCTCCTGGATATTGGAAGGAGACAAGATTGCCAGACAAAAATTGGAAACTTGGAGGTGGGGGGGTAAGGGGATGTGGGGAGAAAAAAGTGAGAAGGGGGGGATAGGGAGAGCTTGGGGGAATGGGACGGTTGGGATGGAAGAGAAAAATTTTTTAAAAAGAAACTAATGAATTCTCTTGAAATATTGGGAGGCAGAGGCAGGCGGATCTCTGTGAGTTCGAGACCAGTCTGGTCTACAGAGCTAGTTCCAGGACAGGCTCCAGAGAAACCCTGTCTCAGAAAACCAAAAAAAAAAAAAAAAAGAAATATAAATGATTATGTCTTCTATTTACTATTTGGTAAACTTTCATTTCCACACTCAGTGTATATTCAAGAGTTACCTCTTAACATGTACATGTTTGTGTGTGTATGTGTGTATGCACCCACACTCTTGGGTAAGTACCTATGTCAATCTGCTTATTGACATAGCAAAAAGAAATATATAGTCAAATGTAAATATTGTTATTAATAAATTTAAAAATATAAAATGAGACATTTCAAATTAGCACAAAAGAAGTAAGCAATTACCAAAGTGAGCATTGATTAAAGACCTGCTCGAAAGCATTCATGGTAGTAGAGCAAAGATATGTGTGGTCATACAGAGCCAACAGTGAAGAAGACATAAGATTCCCATGAAAATTCTCTTATGCAGAATAAAATCTGAGATGTTGGTTCATTAGGTTGCAACCACCTCAGCTTTAGTCTCCTTCTTCACTGACACGGAAAGTCAGAGAAAGATCTCATCAGGTGCTAGGGTTTATCTTTGATGATGATGGTGACTAACTGATGGAATGAGGACTCATTGTAGGATTTATTTATAGCAAACAGGATGCTTCTGCATTTGGGAGCTGTGAAGAAAGGCTGTTTACTTTCGTGCCCACTGTAATCCAGGAATCCTAGAAGATTGTAGTCTCATTTAAGTGTTAGAAGAAAACCCAACGTTTACAGATAAGGTTTAATTACAAACAGTCAAGCTGAGCTTAATTCTGTTGGCGTCTGGGGTTGTTCTATCATCAAAAAAGAAGAAACCTCTTTTACGTTTTTAGCAGAATGATAGTGTCTGTGTTATTAAATATGGATTAGATAAAACTATAAAACTAGGCTAAAACTCATAAGAAGAAAACCAAACCATGAAAGCAGCTTAAGAAAAGTTTTCTTTTTTTTTTTTTTTTTGATTGGGGACACAGGCATGGGAGGGTGAACCTGGGAGAAAGAAATTGGAAGTGATTGGAGTGTATTGTGAAAAACTCTCAAATAACCAATAAAAAATGTTATGCTGGGGAAAAAAGAAGAAAGGTTGAAGCTATTATTTTACAAATTTATCATTAGAATTTAGAGGAAAATACTTTGTAATTCTAAAGCAACACAAGATTAAATCTAAATTAAAAATGATAAATTTTCTTTACTTGGCATTTTAACTTTGAGAATTTAACCAAGTTTAAGCTGCTCAGTTGGTTTTGTGCACTTGCCTTTTCCATCTGGGAATATGAGGTGCCAAAGAAGGCCTATGAAGGTGTCGTGTATTGGTTTCCCATCTGGACCTCTGATAGCTGGTCAGCAGGCTCCTGGGAGACCTTGTGTTGGAGCACAGCCAGGTTTAGGATTTTTTACTGAATATTAAATGTTAGCCAGGAAGCAACATGAAGTTAAGCGAGATGGAGACTTTCTGGAGTAAAGGCAGGGCTTCTGTTGACAGGTGATGTTTACTAAGAGTGAAGGCTGTAGCCTGTGGAATCAAGTGTTTCGTGATTATATTTAGTCACACTTTATGCACTTGGTCATTGGTAAATATTTAACTTTTTAACATTCAAGTTAAGTATATAGAGATATTGTAGGGATAAAAAAGAGTAAATATAAACGTGCTGGATAATAATAATTAAGTTGGGTTCAATAAATAGTATCCTCACAAACATAACTGATTTTTAATGTCAAAGAGCTCAGGATAGCATAGAAAGGGAAGTAAATGGTGGGGCTGTAAAAAGATCAAAAGAACCTCTCACCCTGGAATCTGATTGAAGTTTCCTGCCAATAGAGAAATAAACATTTCAGCACAGTTACTAACAACTTAACGTCTTTCTTCCCTCCCAGACACAAGCCTGCAATTTTGTAGGATTTTCATTTACGGAGTAAGGTTGTGTACTAAACCTGCAGAGCAACCTGGTGGACTGGGTTCACTTACTAGCTTATAACTCCATCCAAGGCATCGCCAGTTGTCTCGGTTATACAAGGACAGGAAAGGTGCTTGTGTGTGCACGTGTGTGCATTTGTGTGTATGTTTGTGTGCGCACGTGCACGCATGTGGGTGTATAAGGCTTCATAGCAATCTTCTGAGATTTGACTTGAGAATGGCCATAATGCTATTTGTGACTAATGGTAAGGCGATTAATTGTGGCTCTCTTTAGAGGTGCCCCTAGCATCACTCAGTGTCTTACTTCCTTTCATTTGGCCTTTAGAAGCCCACACCGGTCTCTTTAGCATGTCTTATTTTCTTCTGAGTGCCGTTCCTTCTCCTACCCTCATGTCAAAGACTTTATTTCGATATCTTAAATAAAATCCCCAACTGTGCTTTATCACCACCCTGATGAGTTTCCTTTGTAAGAGTTGCCGTGGTCATGGTGTCTCTTCACAATAGAATGCTGACTAAGACAGTTTTACTTTTATGCTTTTACAAGGCTTTGTCTAGGTTTTCCATCATTATTAAAATAATCAACTTTGACCATTGTGTGGTTTTGGCCTTTTTGTCAATAATCAGTCAGTTGTACTTGTGGGAGACTTTCTGTCTACTCCATTCCATTCCACTGGCCCGTGTATCTGTTTTAGCCAAAACCATGCTACTTGGATAATTATAGGTTTGTAGTGTATTTGGAGGTCAAATATTTTTATGCCTCCAGCCTTGTTATTTTTGCTCAAGAGTGCTTCAGCTCTTTGTATCCTTTTGTATTTTAGAACAATTTCTATTTTATCAAGCAGCCATTTGTTGTATAATATTAGTTGAAGATTTTTTATATTTGTTTATACTGTGAAGCATTGTTTAATTATGCAAAGATGTGTTGCGTTCTTTTATGTTGCATTTAACTCTTTGAAGCTGTGTTAATTTGCTTGTCTAAAATGCCTGATTGGTCTAATGAAGAGCTGCGTGGCCAATAACAAGGCAGGAGAAAGGATGGGTGTGAACGGCAGGAGCGAGAATAAGTAGGAGAATAAAGATGGGAGAAAAGATCTAAAAGAGAGAAAAGGGGGAGGACTCCAGGGGCCAGCCACCCAGCCACACAGCCAGTTATGGAGGAAGAAGTACGGAAAAGTATATAGGAAAAAGATAAAAGCCCAGAGGCAAAAGGTAGATGGGATAATTTAACAGAAAGACTGGCTAGAAATAGTCAAAATAAGGCTGGACATTCATAAGAAAGAATAAGACTGTGTAATTTATTTGGAAGCTAGGCAGCGTGCCCCCAAAAGAAAAGAGAAAAAACAAACATCCATTGGTTTGCATTGAGTTTATAAGTTTGGCCAATAAAATTTTTAACAATATTAGTTTGTCTAACTTATCAATATGTCTTTCTTATCATGAATTTTTTTTCAAATTTGTTCAGTAGTCTTATAATTTTCATTAAAGACATCATTTGTTTTTGCCTGAATTTCTTTAATATATAAATACATAAACACACATAAGATACATATATTAATATATACATGTTAATTTTATATTATATTAATACTAAATAATACCTACTAATATTCTATATACGTGTGCAAATATTATATAACAATATATTACATATTAATATAATTTCATATATATCACCCATTGTAAGGGAGATTACTTTCTTGATTTTTTTCTAGTAAGTTAATTGTAATGTGTACAGTACTCCTATATTTTCATATGTTGCTTTTATAGTCTGATATATCATTGAACTTAGTTATTATTTTTAATAGTCTTATGCTTTTTCATGTAAAATTACATGAGCTACAAATATGAATAATCTGACTATTTTCCTACTCAGATTTCCTCTATTACTCTATTAAAATGCTGGAAGTCTCAGGAAAAACTTGAGTTGCATAAGAGGGATAAGATAGATAACCTTATCTTCTTTTCAGATCTTAAGAGACTATTTCTAGATTTCTCTATCCTTTATAATTTAGATTGTGTTTGCTATGCATAGTTTCTATTATGTTGTAAAGTACATTTCTTTAACACTAAATGAACTATTATAAAAACATTGAATTTTGTCAAATGCCTTATTTTTCTCTATTAGAATATTAAAAGCACTTTGCTCATCATACAGATGGGCTGGGTTGTACTTGATATTTTGATTATTTGGTATTTTTCACTTTTATATGTATTGATATAAACATTCTTCATAGTAATGGTTTTATTGATTTTATAGGCATGAGCATGTTCCTGGCTTTGCTTTAATTTCTTTCATGAAATTCATTAATGTTTCATTGATTACTTTGCTGGACTATTGACCTTTCTGAACATGCTATATAATTTCTGTGTTACACAATTCAAAAGTTTTACTTGTTATTGATTGCAATTTATGCCATTGCTGCCAAGGAAGAGAAATTATATTTCAGTTTGCAGGTTGATGTGCTAAGTTTAGTCAGTAAATTATTTGTCACAAAAAAGCTAAGGACTTGAGAACCCATGTGAAATAAACAGGTGTTGTAATAGGAGCGGCGGGGCTGCGTCCCCAGCACCCTGGCCGCCTCACTAGCTTATGCCCCAAAATAACAACACACAAATTGTATTCATTTAAACACTGCTTGGCCCATTAGCTCTAGCCCTTACTGGCTAATTCTGATATCCTGATCAACCCATTTCTAATAAACTGTGTAGCACTGGTCTTACCAGGAAAGATTCAGCATGTCTGACCTGGCAGCTTGCTTCATCACGTGATCCAAAAATTTCTGCCATGTCCCATTTTTCCTTAAGCATTCAAGTTGAGTAGCTACTGTGTTTTATTTAAAAATAGGTTTTCTGCATCCTCCTTTATTAGGATGTAAGTCAGATCAAGCCCATTTGAATAAGTATAACAGGTTTATTTAAGCAAAGCAACCCCCGTGCAACTTCTTCTGTCTCAGTGATCGAGGCCAGGGATGCTGCACACCCAAACTAAAGCAGGGAGATTACAAAGGTTTTTACACGAAGGGTAATGACTTGTCTGCCATAAGATGGGTTTGTGCCCAGTATGGTCAAAAGCTTAATGCTTTAGGTGGAGATTTGGCTGGCTGGCAACTTCAGAGGAGGAATCTGCAGTTGTCAATAGGAATGCAGAACTGGAATTTTTGGTGCCATTCCTTTGTTGGAGATTCTCTTAGAGAGTAGATGTTGGAGAAATAAACAGGAGTAGGACTTTCCAGATCAAGCTTGAAGTTCCAACTGAACATTTCTTTTCTTTCTTTTTTTTTTCTTTTTTTGGATTTTCGAGACAGGGTTTCTCCGTAGCTTTTCGTTCCTGTCCTGGAACCAGCTCTTGTAGACCAGGCTGGCCTCTAACTCACAGAGATCCGCCTGCCGCTGCCTCCTGAGTGCTGGGATTAAAGGTGTGTGCCACCACCGCCCGGATTCTTTTTTATTTTATTTTTTTGTGTGTAGAGATGTGCATTAGACATCATAACAAACCATCTTTTTAACATTACCTCTCCATATGGCTATGATTTGTTCAGTTTTCAGGAACAGTATGCCTTGCCTGATCCCACAACTGTAACTATACTTTTTTGCATAGTTTGAAGGTCATCCTTGTGGATAATTTGACCTCTGAGTTGTCTAAAACACTGTATGCGTCAACAATACTTTCAGATTAATCTAACTGTGGATGTCAACCTGTAGAAGAATGAAAATAGATCCATATCTATCACCATGCACAAAACTCAAGTCCAAATGAATCAAAGACCTCAATATCAATCTGAAGACACTGAACCTGATAGAAGAGAAAGTGGGAAGTACTCTACAACATATGGGCACAGGATATTACTTCCTATGTATAACCCCAGCAGCACAGACATTAAGGGCAACATTGAATAAGTGGGACCTCCTGAAACTGAGAAGCTTCTGTAAATCAAAGGACACTGTCAATAAGACAAAAAGGCAATCTAACTGCTCTTTGAAGTGATGAATTGTAAAATAGCTACTAATTATTCTCCCATGAGAAAATGGGAGACTATAAAAATACAAGAGCTACTACGTAGTGTCTGTTTCTGGATGGGAAAAGATGGAAGAAATGAGAGATATTATCTTTCTTCGATTAGACACATGACAAATAGTAACAAATAAAAGATAAAGTATCTGTGTCAAAATAAAATGCATTATGTTGGCAACACGAGGCAAAGCATTAGAATTTTTGTATATACCAAGATTGAAAATATCAAAATCCTTAGACAATAATTAGAACATTTCTGATCAGGGAAAATAGTTTGTTTGCTGATACCTACAGTTGTGTTTTTAATACAAAACAACGGAAAGAAATATTAAATGTGGTTTGGAAAAGAATGAGTGGAGAGTGGTAAATTTCCAAAAAGGTATTTGAGTGATAATAGAGAGAGTAGAGTGTGAGATAATAGGAACATTAACATTTGTGCTATTAACTTAGAGGCAAAACATGTTTTAAATGCTGGGCAAAGTCAGACAAGAGAGTCTGGCCTGGCCTTTTAAGCTGCCAACCCTATGTGTTTCTACTGCTCTAAATTTGGCACGCAGATGGCACTCATCACTACAACTGTTGTTTAACAATAACTGAATGTTTACAGGGTGTTCAGCCTGGTGTGGAACATTAGAGAGGTATGTCTGTCTGAACATACTCCTACCACCTCCATCTGCTTCTTTCACTTTGCTATCATCATATTTTCTTGGCATTTATGATTTTGGTGAATGGTCTGTCAATCACCAGTAATTGCCAACTAGACAAAGACTTAAACATTTTAAGAATGCATTAACTTATTAACCTGCAGTTTATTGGAAATGGGTACTTCCCACTTGTCTTCAAACTTTCATACTCTTTAGCATCACAGAATACCATAAAAAATTGGTGTACAAACATGTAAATATCATTTTTTTAACTAAAAGAAAAGATCATTACACTTAAATTAAAAAGAGCTCCAGATTCTATCATTAGCCAACAATTCATCATGTACCCATGCTTGACTGCTGACAGGCCTCATCTTGCCAAGGTCACCACAGTTGTTCAACATCATGATAGAAATAGCTACATAATACAGAGAAGAAGACATTTCTCATCCATTCTTCCTATCTTTTATTTATTTATTTATGTTATTTGTTCTCCCCTTTCAACAGTGTTTCTTGATCCTTAGGAGAAACAGACAGATGATCTGGTTAGAGCTAAGAACCCAAAAGTTCCTTATTCACAGCATCTTAGGCCACCATATGTCTCTGTATTCACCACCATTCACTGAAAAGAGAGGTTTCTCCGATTAAGGCTGACAGTAGCATTTATCTAATTATGAATGTAAAAATAAACATTTAGATGGCAGTTTGGTGCCAGAGACATAGATTTTTTTATAAGAGTACCAAACAGTGTTCATGGTGAATCAGTTAGAGATCAACACATGATTGATGCCAGTCTTACCAAATTAAAATTGCCCTGGACTTGTTTGGAACGAATACCATTCATATCTTCTGTTTATAGAGCTACAGAAGACAAGATTGATGCTCTAGAAATTTCCCTGACTTAAGATTGTCGGAGAGGAGAAAGTCGGAATCAGTGCCCATGAGTAAGGTGAGAGATGGAATGCTGGTGGCGTCTTCAGTCTTCTGAAAGCCAGACAGACCCTGGAGTTATCAGTCTTGAGAAACAATGGGTTAACTTTTGTTGAAACTAAAGCCTAAGAGGATCCCTGATTTGCTGGGATACAAGATGAAACATTGGTATGGAAACAAGTCCTTACATTACAAGTCATATCTGCTATATCACAGATGTAGGAA
>NC_022010.1:36454599-36457214 GCF_000317375.1 Microtus ochrogaster
TATTGTATTTTTTCTTTTTTTATTAAAAAGTTTCACCTCCTCCCTGCCTCCCTTTTCCCTCCCCTTCCCCCTACTCCTCATGCCCTAATTCCCTCCTCCTCCCTCTCCAGTCCAAATAGCAGTCAGGGTTCCCTGTCATATGGGCAGTCCAAGGTCCTCCCCGCTCCATCCAGGTCTAGGAAGGTGAGCATCCAAACAGGCTAGGCTCCCCCAAAGTCAGTACATGCAGTAGGAACAAAACTCAGTGCCATTGTCCTTGGCTTCTCAGCAGCCCTCATTGTCCACCATATTCAGAGAGTTTGGTTGTATCCTATGCTTTTTCAGTCCCAGTCCAGCTGGCCTTGGTGAGCTCCCAATAGATAAGCCCCACCATCTCAGTTGGTTGGTTCCCCCCCTCATGCTCTTGACTTCCTTGCTCATGTTCTCCCTCCTTATGTTCCTCATTTGGACCTTAGGAGCTCAGTTCATTGCTCCAATGTGGGTCTCTGTCTCTATCTCCATCCATTGCCAGATGAAGATTCTATGGTGTTATGCAAGATATTCATTAGTATGGCTATAGGATCGGGCCATTTCAGACTCTCTCTCCTCAACTGCCCAAGGATCTAGTTGGGGACATCTCTCTGGACCCCTGGGAACCCCTATACAGTCAAGGCTCTTGCCAAACCTAAAATGGCTCCCTTAATTAAGATATATACTTCCCTCCTCCCATATTCTTCCTTCCATTATCCCAACCATCCCATTCCCCAAAGCTCTCCCCATCCTCCCCTTCTCACTTGTCTCTCCCCATCTCCCCTTTCCCCCATCCCACCCCACCCCCCAGTTCCCAATTTTTACCCAGCAATCTTGTCTACTTCCAATATCCAGGAGGATAACTATATGTTTTTCTTTGGGTTCACCTTCTTATTTAGCTTCTCTAGGATCGTGAATTATAGGCTCAGTGACCTTTATTTATGCCTAGAAACCAATTATGAGTGAGTACATCCCATGTTCCTCTTTTTGGGTCTGGGTACCTCACTCAGGATAGTGTTTTCTATTTCCATCCATTTGCATGCAAAATTCAAGAAGTCCTTGTTTTTTACTGCTGAGTAGTACTCTAATATGGGACCTCCTGAAACTGAGAAGCTTCTTAAAGCAAAGGACACTGTCACTAAGACAAAAAGGCAACCCACTGACTGGGAGAAGATCTTCACCAACCCCGCAACAGACAGAGGTCTGATCTCCAAAATATATAAAGAACTCAAGAAAGTAGACTTTAAAATGCTAATTAACCCAATTAAAAAGTGGAGCACTGAACTGAACAGAGAATTCTCAACAGAAGAAGTTTAAATGGCCAAAAGACACTTAAGGTCATGCTCAACCTCCTTAGCAATCAGAGAAATGCAAATCAAAACAACTTTGAGATACCATCTTACACCTGTCAGAATGGCTAAAATCAAAAACACCAATGATAGCCTTTGCTGGAGAGGATGTGGAGTAAGGAGTACACTCATCCATTGCTGGTAGGAATGCAAACTTGTGCAACCACTATGGAAAGCAGTGTGGCGGTTTTTCAGGAAATTTGGGATCAAGCTACTCCAGGACCCAGCAATACCACTCTTGGGAATATACCCAAGAGATGTCCTATCATACTACAAAAGTATTTCTTTAACTATGTTCATAGCAGCATTATTTGTAATAGCCAGAACCTGGAAACAACCTAGATGCCCCTCAATGGAAGAATGGATGAAGAAAGTGTGGAATATACACATATTAGAAAATCTGTATATTTTTATGATGGTAATATTGCTATATTCCTTTAACTAGATTCTTCACTTAACTGATTATTTGACACTTGAGAACATTACTAGATATAGATGGTTAAATAATAGTGAGACATTTCTGAGTAAACGTCAAGAAGTTAGTATAATTTTCTACTGATGGAGAGTGCTGTGAGAGATTATCCTTTGAGACAAGCAGCCAGCATCTTGGGGAGTTCATCTGTGCCCCTTTTCAAAGCCATTATTAGTAATGGGCTTGTGGACTATTTTATACCTCAGAGAGGTGTGAGGAGGGTCAAGAAACCCCAACTTGAGTTTCCAGCTGCTTCCTAACTCTTTGGATACAACTCTTCGCTAACTGAACATGACCTCAGGGAGGAGCTAGAAGATATAGGCCATGGGAACACAGAGAAGGGAACTCCAATCTATGTGGATATGGGGATTCCTCATCCTTTTTAGTAAAGGCTTTCCAGGTGTATCCTGTTTGATGGAAAGGAAGAAACAGAACCCTGGAAGTAACTCCTCACTGATGTTCTCCAAGGAATTCCAATAAACACTTTAGCTCACCAAAGTGGACTTAGACATTTTCCTCATTTTGTCATTGAGATCTTAGGAGAAGGGGTTGATATTTCTTTTGTGTCTCCTGGGAAAGAATTTTAGCAACACTTGGCATAGTCAACAGGATATTACAAAACCAAACTGAGAATGAGTTTATAGCATTAGATTTTACATATCTGTTCTCACCACCCTCTGTATAAATGTTTTGTTGCATAGAGATAGCATAACACTAATTGACTGTTTTGCAGATTTGAAAACATATTAAAGAGATACAAGGAGCACTCAAAGAATTAAGTATGG
>NC_022010.1:36458109-36460227 GCF_000317375.1 Microtus ochrogaster
ATCTTTCATTGAGGATTTCATTAGAAATACTACCCTATAATTTTCATTTTTATTTTACTTTATTTGGTTTAGAGGGATACTTAAGTAAGTATAGAAGACGTTTTGGAGTGTTGTTGTTGATTGTTTTAATTATTGGTATACTGTATAGCTGTAGAACTTTTGAACCATGGTTGTGGAGTTGTGTGCAGAAAACTCTGAGTGACTGTGAGAACATGCCAAGAAAACAAGGCAAGAGTTTTTATGACCTCATTTTCTTGAAAACATGGATCTTTTAAAATGTATTTTTGTGCTTCTTCCAAGTGTAGGGAATAGGATTGAGTTTACTTCAAATTATTATTGCTTGCTTTTGTTATTCAATTAAATGTTTCAACTATTCTTTATATGCCTCTATGGAAAAACATGTTTTGCCATGGTGGTTTATCACTGTGATTGTATATAGCTTGAACTCATGAGAAGTTACTGATGTCTGAGACTCTGAATAAAGTTAGCTATTGGATGAAACTTTAGTCTGCCTCATTTATCAGTTCCATTCTCCCAAGTCCTGCTACAAGAATGGTGACACAGAACTTTTTAAATCTGTAGAATCATGCCATAAGTCCTCATGTGCCTGGGCATTTTGTAGTTGGAGGACTTTTATTTCTTTCAATCTCCTAATTTGTTATGGGCCTGTTTAGGATTTCATCTCTTGGTTTAATTTTTAGTGATTTTGCTGAAGTTCATCTATTTCTATTAGATATTCTGACTTAATGGCGTATACGTTTTTTTTTTAACTGTTCCTTATAGTATTCTCCATTTTTTGATGGTATAGTTGGATTTATTGAGAGTTCATGCCTGTCATGGATGGTTGAGGGCAGAGGATCATGAGACCCTTGCCTGACTCTCTACCACCTGTTGTATAAACTGTGCCCTAATTACAAGTGGCCCTGGGGAAGAGCTACACTATATTGGCTCAGGAAAGCTAGAGGGGCTATGGCGGAATCTTTGTCTATACTGGAAAGAGGGTTAAGTGCAGGTGTAGGCTATGGGGAAGGGGCATACACACCCATGTTAATAGCACCTTGTGTATGCTCTGTAAGGAAGCTAACTAAACTCATTAGTTAGTCTTGAAGTGACAGTTTCATTCTCTTGAAGCCTATAATCCATAAACATGATTTGTGTCTTAGTTTATTAAGATCTACTTTGATATACGTGTTACTGTTTTGTTATATTTTATGTCTAAATATTTCTCTTTATTTTAAACAATTGCCAATGAATTTAAGTATATATTTTTATTTTTTGACTTTTAAAAAATATATAATAATGCAATTGATTTTCCTGTATTGCTCCCAAATCATTCAAGATTGAACTTTGGTTTGTGATTAAAACCTCAGGAGAAAAGGTAGATAGGTTTTATCTCTTCCTGGGAAAGTATTTTAGCAATAAAAACATAACTTAATTAGTCAGATATAGTCCTAAAAAGGACCCAGTCTGAATTTACCCAATGCTTTTATCATCTTTCGGTGTATAAATTATTTAAAAAAATTTAGATCATCAAAGCCATGATGGTGGCACATGCCTTTAATCCCAGCACTCAGGAGGCAGAGGCAGGCAGATCTCTGTGAGCTCGAGGCCAGACTGGTCTACAAGAGCTAGTTCCAGGACAGGCTCTAAAATTACAGAGAAAGTATGTCTCAAAAAATCAAAATCAAACAAACAAAAATTTCAGATCCTCACATATTGTACATTTTGAAGATCAGGCATGATTTTATCAGGATAAAACAAAATGTATTTCCACTTAACATAAAATAAACACATGAACACAACCAGGATCTACATCAGAAGCTGGGAACAAAACCAAGGGTGCTGACATATTGCCCTGTCCAAGACCTGCTTAAAATGAAGTGCATTTTGGATTATATTAAACATGGTACTACTAAGAAATAAACATCCTGATCTATAATGCTAAAGTCATTAACAAATAACAGTTTTACAAAAGCAGTAAGGCCAAAACTGACAGAGTTGTTAAATTAAAATTATTAATGCAGATATTTTTACACTTTGGGCCTAGTTTCCAAGAAGAAAGTCATATTGTTGTGACATTTATCTGTGTGTAATAGGGTGTGAAGTTTAGTGACATAA
>NC_022010.1:36460753-36469850 GCF_000317375.1 Microtus ochrogaster
TGGAAATAGAAAACACTATCCTGAGTGAGGTAAGCCAGACCCAAAAAGAGGAACATGGGATGTACTCGCTCATATTTGCTTTCTAGCCATAAATAAAGGACATTGTGCCTATAATTCGCTATCCTAGAGAAGCTAAATAAGAAGGTCAATCCAAAGACAAACATATAGGCATCCTCCTGAACATTAACCTTCACCCAGGCGATGAAAGGAGACAGAGACAGAGACTCACATTGGAGCACTGGACTGAAATCTCAAGGTCCAAATCCCTCTGAATTCTTACAAAATTTAGCTCTGTAACATAAGATCAAGATATAAGCTGGGCAAATGTTTATAGAACTGCATTGCATTTTTAGAACAACTTAAAGGGAAGTGATAGCTGAATCCTGTTAAAACCTATAACCCATAAACACAAATCTTAATTTATTAAAATCTTCTTACATTTTGTAGGTTTTGAGTACAAAATTCTGTATGTTTTGTTATAATTAATGTCTAAATGTTTCTTCTTATTTTCAACAATTGCCAATGATTTTACAGTATATGTTTTGATTTCTAGGCTATTAAAATATATAATAATGTAGTTGTTTTCTTGTCATGCTCACAAGTAATTCAATTGAATGAATAAGTTTTTGTTGGAATAACTTATCAGTATTAAAATTTCTAAAAATAGAATATAAACTGGCAAGGGTATAGCTGAACATGAATGAAGGGAGAGTGGATTTTGTTGATGCATACGATGCATGTATTGAAATCTTAGAGTCCGACAACATGTGTGATTAATACATACCAAAGGTGCAAAAAAATGAAAAAATATGACACAGCTGACTGCTACACTGCTTTTGCAAAATAGAAAAATACGGGGAAAAAGGGATCACTTAGGAGATTTTGTTAGTTGGTTTTATTGTTTGGTTGGGTCTCAGTGCACAATTCTGGCTACCCTGGCACTCACTGTATAGAGTAAGTTGGGTTTGTTTTCACAGATATCTCTCTGCCTGCTAAGAGTGGAATTGCAGGTGAAAACTGCTGTGCCTGCTCTCCTTAGGAATTTTATTCGTGAACATCTTATCTTAAAGGAGAGGCAATTTCATTTCTTCTTTTTAACATATATAATGTTTTGGGTTCTACGCAAACAGTGTGGTGTCAGAAAGCACATTATCTTGCCCTAATCTTGAAGGAAGAATAGTCAATATTTTACATTTAGGGATGCTATTGATGGAAGCTTTGGTAGATCCTTTTGGTTAAAGTGAGGAAATTCTATTTGTTGTAACAGCTGTGTCATTAGAGATTTTTAATTTTGTATCATGAATTAAAGTTGCATTATGTCCAGATATTCTGTCTTAATTGATATAGTGACATGTTCATTAATTTTAACTTCCTGATAAGGTAGATTAAAATAGGTTTTGAAATGTCAAAAATAGCATTCCATACTTAGAAAAAAATTGTTGAGGATTTTAATATCCAAGTACATGAGAAACATTAGCCTTCTTTTTTTCCTTTATACTGTTTTTTTTTTTCTGATTTTGGTATCACTCAACAAAGGCTCATAAAATGTGTTGAGAACTACTCATCCTCTTTTATAGTCTAGAAAAGATTGTTTGAAATTAGCATTAGTTCTGAAAATGTTTAGTAGAATTCTTCAGTAAAAACTTTTCAGGTTGGTTTCTCTGGGGGAAGACTGAATCTTATTTGTAATAGATTAAAAATCTTAGCATTATAGGATTGATACTAGCATATTACACATTTTATGCAAATACTCCTAATACTGAGCTATACCCCTACCCTAGAGAAACTTCAAAATGACAGTTCCAGTTTCTGTAAGTTATATAACTTAAGCTAATTAATGCATATTTACTGATTCTGGGAAATTTGTGCTTTTTGAGGAAATTAACAATTGATTCTAAATTAAATTTGTGTTAGTGTCTTAGCTACTTTTCTAATCCTATGACAAAACACCAGAATCAAGACAACTTATAAAATAAAGAATTTAACTGGACTTACAGTTTCAAGGATTAGAGTCCATGATACCAGAGTGTAGCCATGGTGACAGGAACACCTGTGAGTTCACATCTTGATCCACAAGTAGGCAGTAGAGAGAGACAGGCATGGGGAATGGGACAAGCCCACCCCGAGTGACATACCTCTACCAGCAAGGCCATACCTCATGATCCTTCTCAAACAATTCCAGCAATTGGGGACAGAATGTTGGAACATATGAGCTCATGGGAACCATTCTTACTAAAAAAAAAAAAAAACAAGTAAAAAAAAAATCACAGGTAAGAAAACTATAAAATCATTTTCATTTTGACTGCCACAATGTCATTAGTGAATCTCCTGCTTCATTCTTAATATTAATAATTTATGGCTTCACTGATTATTTTATTTGTTCTTCTTGCTAGATATTTGTAAAGCATATTTTATTTTTCCCCCTATGAACCATCATTTCCCTTGGTTTATATTCTATATTGTTCTGATTTTTAAATATCACTTACTATTTGTATTATCCATATTTTCTTCCCTCTTGTCTTGACGTAACAACTGAGACTTGAAACTTTAACTGTAACTCGTGTAGAAGATAAACTGTATTTTAAATTTCATTCAATTTTATTGTTTTCTTTCCAGCATCTTCATTGAATTGCATTTTGCATTTCTATATCTAGATGTGTACATTGACTTTATACACTGATATTTTGGGAAGAGTTAAAGAGAGGGTCATGTCCTTCTCAAAGCCGATTTCTTCTTTCCATCATTTCAATGTTGTAACTTCCAGATAATTTAGGCTTCCTGATCCCTGCTTTCTTAAATCAATAATTCTGCTATTTTTCTTTGGGATTCATAACTCTTATGACTAATTTTATGTTACTTTGGATAAGCCATGGTCCTCCATATGTGACCAAAGAATGCTCTGCGTATTTTCACAGAAGATTAAATTTAAAATTAGTGGTCTTCAAGTAAAGAAGATTTTCCACTCTAATGCTAATACTAATAAGCCTCATGTAATCAGCTAAATATCTGAATTGAATAATCGTTTGGTCCTCTTTCACAAGAGAGTGTTCTGATGAGGTGACCCCGACACCCAAGCTTCCGCGCCAACTTTTTGCTAGGTTTTCATCCTGACTGTCTAAACTGAAGCTGTGTTTATTCTAGGTCCCTGTCCTTCCGGCCAGTTTTGCAGAATTCATCTTTTAAGGTATCTGCAACAGCTAAGCTCTTTATTTCCATGAAATAAACCTCTTTCTTCATGCACACACACACACACACACACACATCCATACACACACACATACCCACATACATAAATACACATATATATTTATATTCACATATCCACACACACATATACACATACCCCCCCAAAACACAGATGCATACTCATATACACATACACAAACATGCACACACATAAAACATACACATTTACACATACATACACACACATATATATACATATACACAAACATAAATACATACACACACATACACACACAACAACAACAACAACAACTATTTCCTTTTATCTGGAAAACTTGGGCAAATGACTGTCTCAACTCCGTGGTTTCAAATGAGTCTCTAGAAGAATGCTGTGCATGGCAAGGTGCTCACTCTTCCTTCCTTGGTGGGGGGTGGGGGTGGGGGCTGTATTGTTTGTTATCCAGTGACCTAATGAATTTTCTAATTGTTTTTATGATTTGAGGTTAAATCCAGTTTCTACCTAATTGTAGTAGAGCTTGTAAAGCCACATAAATACTTCAGGAGCAAACTATATAGCCTTTGAATCCTTTATAATCACTTTTCTGGTTTTCCAAATATTGGTGAGTCTTTTGACTAATTTACCAGTAAATTGAATTAGAGAGCATTTTTATTTAACTTAAGAAAAATCTTAAATATTTATTAGAGAATAATAAATATGGTGAGCTGAAATACTGTCCCTATCCATGAACTAAACTTCATGATCAACTCATGCCCTCAACGCTGTGGTTTCCTCATTTGACCTCAGAGACACGATGAATGTAAAGCATCTGAGATTATATGCACACTCAGTAATTACCTGTATACTGAACATAGTTCTTTCTTGAAGGTTCTCTTGCTCTTTTTCGTGTTAGTGAAAATTAAGCCCATAGGCCATTCATTGTATATACAAAGTCCTCATTCTCCAAGCCGTAACCAAACTAAGGGTGGTGAGGAAACTTTAAGCCCAGGTATTACCATGTCTCCTCTGCACCAGAAACAAATCAGAGAGAGAATACACAAGGCTGATGGTCCTTTTGTGCATCTTCTCACTATGTAGTCCTAGCTGACCCGGAAAGCCCCATGTAGTCCAGACTGGTCTTGAACTCACAGAGATCTATCTTTTTCTGTCCTTGTAGTGTTGGGATTACAGGCTATTGGCCACTATGTTTGGAAAAATATTTTTCGTATAATGTCAGATTCCTTGAATTCACTTTTTTATTGATTTTTATTGAGATCTAAATTTTTCTCTGCTCCCCTCCCTACCTCTCCCCTTCCCTTTGAATTTACGTTTTAAGATCAGATAGTTATCCCTATTCTGTTCCTTCATTTCCATAAAATAAGCATGTTTACAAAAATGTTTTCATTTTACATTACACTAAATTTTGGGGGCTTTTCAATGCCATGATTTTTTATTGTTAATCTTGATCTTTCTTCCCACCTTAATTTTCATTGCTACCTTGAAAACTTTAATCCATGTATTTCTCTCTTGAAACCACCCAAATGACTCACCTTCAACTCTCTAACTATATAACCTTTAAGAGATTTTTCATTAAAATAAACCAAGACCTTTAAAGGCTTGTAGTGAGATATCAGCAGAGTAACATAACTTTTTCAGTGTTACCTTTTGCTTAGCTTCCTATAATCCTGTCTTTAATTGTAAATGACTTTAATTATAACCCACATTTAAAAATGAGGAACATAAAGAAATATGAATCCTGCTCTTGGTCAGCTTATGAGAATTCAGAAGCTAACAACTTGTGAGAAATATGTAATTACTAAACAGGTTTTCAACGTAACAAAAAATGCAACAATGAACCACAGAACCAGGTGCACTTCAATAACACCTAAATAAACATTGTGTGACAAATTGCTCAGCATTAATACATGCTTTGAGTAGCTCACTGAATGGTAGAAAGGCCCAGGAAGCAGTTTCACATACCACAAACTACCTTCAAGAAGGATCATAAACTGGATTATTTATCCTCACAAATCCGTAAGGAATATATTTAAAATATTTGGGATAGACTTCTGATTTCAAATAATTATCATCAACCTTTATTGCATATGAGTAATTGTTACCTTAAAAGGTAAAAGGATTTGTTTCAAGTATCACTATTTTCAAAAATAAAATTATAGGTACTAATATCGATAAAGTCAATGATTTGTTTGAGAGTTATATCATAGATATTTACAACTGAGTGTGCTATTTTGCATGGATAAAGCAGTTTCTACTGTTATCACTTCCACAGCCCTGTCTATGTGCTGTCTGTTTTGTTTTCTTTTGGCTCTAGAGTCTTCCAGATGCCTCGGGATGTTCTCTCTCTTTTAGCTACAATAAAAGAATTTCCCATTAATCATGGGATGGCCGTTTCAGTAAATTTTTTACTGCATGTCACCTACGCTCCATTTTTTTGTATCTTATAATTAGCTTTATTTTGAAGGAAGAAAAAATAGATGTAAAAGTAATATCACTTACCCAAGGCTTGTGTGTTCATTCACACATTCATTTCTGCATATTTCAAAACAAGCATGTTAATAATTTTAATTATCAATGAACAAAAGATTGAAATGAAAAAATAAAATGGTTAGCGATTTATTGTTCAGTTATTCAGGATTCCATGTGCAGTGGTTGGTATTGCCCATTACTGTCTTAATTTCCTTCAAGACTGGTCAGCTATAACTCTCTCCAGGGGAATGTTTCCATGGTGACATAAACCACAGTAGAGACCTGAACATCCCCTTTTCTCTATTAGGAAATTTCCTACAAAACTAATGGCTCAATAGAGCCCCAGCCTTTTCCTGTTATATGGTGGTTTCCACAAAATATTGAAAGAGCTTTCAAACTGTCAATGCCTGACCTACATACACATAATTCAACAAAGGTAAGCTCTATCACAAAATGGCTCAAAGAGTCTGAACAACAAACAGGAAACCGAAGTGAAAACCAAGCTGCACAAATAGGGAGGAAACGTTTCAAACAATAGATGTTTTCAAGAATACAAAACAAGGTCAAATAATTATTTTTCTTCTTCACCAAACAGAGGAAAAAATCTATGATGCCAGTTGAAGAAGAAGGAGAAACATGCCTGCAGCAAATGACTCCATGTTCCATCTTTTCTCATTTTCCAAAGCCAAATTTCTGTAGGTGGAAGACCCCTCAAAATGTGTTTTCAATAACTTCATGATTGCCACACTGTTAGCAAATTTAGGGGCTTGCTCTATACTTCAAGAAGCCAGATTCGGTCACAGCCCCTGAAAAATCAACCAAGACTGTAATCATAATAATAAAAAGCAATAAAAAGGAAAAGCATTTTGTGTGGACACATTGGAAAAAGTGATAAAGAGATACAGTGACCAACTAAGTCCATCCAGGATTATGTACATCTCAATAGTCCTGGTGTCAGATGTGGCCCCTCCCACCACTGGTTCATCATTGTCTAAGCTCCAGTCTCTTCAGTAAGGTGGTGTGATAAGTGGCAAGCACTGTATGAAATATCTTTCTGGAATGCAAGCTTAATAAGTAGCCAACTCAGGCTTGAAAGGGAGAGCTGGAATCTAACCAACAAGAGGAAGTCCCTTGCTCTAGTCTTACCAATGGCAACTAGAGCACAGAAACTATGAAAACATGCTGTTTTCCTTTCAGGCACAAACACATGCTTTCTAAGCTTAACCTTCCTTTAACTGCTTATAGTATTTGATTCAGGGTTAAGTTAGGGAGCAAACCACCTGGCAGAGGTGAAGATAGCTTTTTGTTTCAATACACCAGGACGGACACACACACACACACACACACACACACACACACACACACACACACACACGTTGGCTTTTTGTCAACTTGACAAAAGATAAGAATTATTTGGGAGGAGAAACTGCTCTCAACAGACTGACTGAAGGTTTCTACGCACTGAAGGTGTTTGGTGACTTCGAGGAAGCAGTGTTTTATGGGTACAGCGGAGTAGTTGTGCATGTGGTTGTGGCAGCATGCACAAGTTTAGGTCTGACAGGATGGGGAAGGAAAGGGGCATACATGAAGGGTCACCACTAACTGGGGAGCTGTTAGCTACTGGAAAGAGAGCTCCAAGTACACTAACCACACTCCACGGCAGGCCCCACACTCAAGAGTAGTGGAGCAAAGATGTTCTAAATAAATATAAATAAAAAAATAAATAAAAATGAGGAAAGAAACGTGAAGTTAAATAGGACCTGTGGAAAGTATAGTCAGGGGCAAATATGATCAAAATTAAATGGCAAAAAATTCACAAAAGTATTATCTCAAAAGGATTAAATATTAATAGACACACCGCAAAATAAAACATTTTTGTTAGAAAAATAACCTAATGATTACAAAACCACAAAGACAGTACAACATTAGTTGAATATATCTATAAATTTTACTATCACTTGAAAATATTTATCTATACTAGATAATTAACATGTTGGACAGTTCAAAAGATACCTCTGTCTTTCTGTTTCACACACACACACACACACACACACACACACACACACACACACACACACACACACACACCTGAAAGGAACGTCAGATACATGAGGTCATACATGTATAAAAGTCTCCAAATATTCATTTTTGCATCACTGTTATATTTTTTCAATTTCCCTCTTCATATCTGACATTCAGATTAGTCCTACTATGGACCATTTGAAGCTAGAAGAAAAAGATAAACAGTTTTCTTTCCACTAATAGATAACACTTTGAAAATGGAGACCTATCACCAAGGAAGCACCATGGTCTCCATTTTCCTGATGAGACCTGACCTCCAGAACCCCTGGTCACTGGACATAAGGATTTCCAGCCCCAATCTACAATACAGCTCTGGGCCCCAAGGCTCAGGGAACATTGTGCAATAGGGACCAGAAAGACTGTAAGAGCCAGAAGTACAGGAAATCTTTTATGAGATTGTATCTTATAAAAATGACAGGAATCTTCACTCTTACAGGATATGAACAAGTATAACACCAACAGGCATGCTAACAAGGAAGGGAGAAATAACATTGCCCTGGAATCATGTATGTACGTGTGTGTGTGTGTGTGTGTGTGTGTGTGTGATGTGTGTGACACTAAACAGACTGAACAGAATGCATTTATATTGCTTACACATTTATGCATATTTGTATCAATAACAAACAGAGACCAGGATTTTGAAATGGTGAAAATAGTGGGGGATACGTGGGAGGGGATGGAAGGAAGAAAAAGGAAAAGGAAAATAATGCAATGATATTTTATCTATTCTTTTAAAGAGAAAGTACAAAAGGAGAAAGACTTTTTAAAAATGCAGCCATAACCTCTTAGCAATAATTTGAGACCATGTATTATGATTACCATGCTGCATCTAGAATAACAAAGTATCCGGAGTGTAAGATGAACAGATCATCTGTGCTTGAAAACAGAGGACACTTCTAGTGTTGAGCATCCCTGCCATACCTTGTCTACCTAACAGACTGCTGCAGCAAAGAGCAGAAACCTTTGGCTGGGTTTCAGTGGCTTGATCCAGGCGTAGTGACTGAGTTGATATGAGGAGACAATTGCACAGATGGTGACCTGGCCATGATTTTCTAAGACCGAAACTTCCAGGAAATGGATGAGCTTTGATAGTATCTAATAATGTCTCTGTGGTTTCTGCTCTTGTCTGAACTGGCCCTTTCTTAGGAGGGAGCAGGAGGAAATACCTGCAAGTTCAAGCTCACTGCTCTTCTAGTTGTAATCAGCAATGCCCCTCTCCTTGCTTCTACTACCTAATTTTTAATATGCCTGTGGTGGTGGACCACACCTTTAATCCCAGCACTCAGGAGGCAGAGGCAAGGTGGATCTCTGTGAGTTCAAGGTCAGCCTGGTCTACAAGAGCTA
>NC_022010.1:36470427-36483143 GCF_000317375.1 Microtus ochrogaster
TGGAGTAGGCGTGAGTCCGAGTCCCTGTCTCGAGTGGGGACTGTGGAGTAGGCGTGAGTCCGAGTCCCTGTCTCGAGTGGGGGCTCATCTATCTTATGCAATACCACCTAAAGTTTATCAATGTAATAATTTAACCCAATAGTGAGTAGTTGCCCAAAATTTCCGTGAGAGCCATATTGAATAAAATAATACAAAATAGTATGGATAGTGTGATACTAAGGGTGTAAAACAGTGATTTTCCATACCTGCTTATCTAAATGTGTATCCTCTGCTTTCATACATGTGAAACACACACACACATAAACTCACACAGATGTCACCACAAAGGACACGATACACATTGTAGCTACCTCTGACTTGGATCTTGAAGGCTTCTTAACTTTTTCTTAGGTTCATCTGATTTTTTAATTTATCTAAATGGCAAATGTTACTTTCAAATGCAGAGAATGAGTACAAGGTTAAGATTTGAAAAGTATGGTGCAGAGAATCAATGACAGGAAGTGATCATGCTCCTTCACATACAAGAAGTCAAAGCAAGGGCATTTCTACTTGCTTAGAACTTTGAATTTTTCTTTGGCTCAGTATTTGATTTTTCTAAGCCAGTTTTTCTGCTATGAATTAGGAGTCAGGAGGAAGAAGGGCCCATTCGCTTAATGATGATAAATAGCTGCTTTGGTCCTTACCTGGGAGGCTGCTTTAACCTGGGTCTGCCTTTTGTGTGTGCTTGTGGGTAGCAGGCAAGAATTCTCCTGGTGGCTGGATCCTGGCTGTGTTCCCTTTTGGCGTGTGTCTGACATTGTCTGGGGAACACTTTGTGCCTGCTGAGACACACTCCTCTCCCAGGGCCTACAGCTAAGCAAACAAAAACTCCCAGAGCCAAGGCTGCCAGCCTTATCTCTAAATCATTTCTCCTTTTTTTTTTTGTCTCTTCAAGGGTATGCTGACCTTAGCACAGAGCTTGGGCAGGCAGCTCCTCAATTTTTTTTTATTGACAGCTTAAAAGATCAAAGGGGTTTGGCTTTCCTAGTTTTTGACTCTGCCAGGTTTTATATATGAGCATCATTTTCAGGCTATTGGTCACCAGCACCTCCAAGAAAGTGTGTGTGTGTGTGTGTGTGTGTTCACATGTGTGTGTCTGTATTCACAGCTACTCTTAAATTATTATCCACCTAAAATATATGTAAGAATTCTACTTGATTGTTTGCAAAATCTTAACTTTAACAATGTTTGTAGAGTGAAGCCTGTCAGTATTTGTCTGTGAAAATATCAATATAAAGATTAAGAAGAATGATGGGATTGGTTTCTAAATTTTATTTTTAGTATCTTTATACCTACAAAGGGGAAAAATGAAGACTCCAGAATAAAAAGAATCACGCAAGTCCAGCTTGTGGCTGAATAGAGGAAAAACCTTAATCTCCAAGTGTTTTGGTATCATACACAAAATCCGTCAGAAGCCGCTGTCTTGTTCATACACAACGTCCTAGAGAATATGATCCATATAGATGCTGTCATATTGATAATCTAATCAGTGAGAAAATCATGAGACACATTAATTAGGACCGCCACCACAGCAGGACATTGATGGTGATTTCTGTCATCTTTGCTATTTGAAGTTTTTCATATTTTTCTTGTATTTGCTATTTTCATGATGACTTGCACTTAGCACATACACTAGTCAACATGTTTGCAGTGCTGTGCTGTGTACGTCCCGTGGATCATTTTGTCATGCAGTTCTCACAGCCGACCTCATCTGTTTGTTTAAATAGTACTGGATGTAAGAAAATCCAGATTCAACAGGCTTAGGCTAGGAGGCATTCTTTTACCTTCTAGAATTCTTCTAGACTTATCTGCTGGATGTTAGGGAGACATTCTTTTAGAATCAATTTTTTTAAGGAGGCTTGTGAGACTCTAGAGCAGGTTTCTCTTCTGAGACGGTCTAGACTGCCTCCAGGTCACTGAACAGGGACATTGACCCCACAGGGCCCACAAAGAGGAAGCACACAGGCTACTTTAAAAATCTTCATGAATAACCTGTCTGAAAATAATCAACCACAGCTGTTCCCACTAATTACACGAAAGACTCCAAGATGAATAACTACAGTGGAGGAACGTTGTATATTTCAGACTTTTTTTTTTTCAGTAAGATGTGCCCACCATCCCTGATCTTCTGTCTGACACATGGCCCACATTACAGTTTAAATATCACAAGAAATCTACTGTGCCTGGTGGGACCCCAGCGAGCAGCCAGTTTTAATAATTAACTCTACAGAGTGACTGTCCCTCTCACAGACCTGTGCAGACAGGAAGTGATGGGACTCTGGGTATGGGATCCTTCTAGGCTCATCTTTTGCTTCAAGACTTTAATGACAGCCATGGATATGTCTTGTATTCCCAAAGTTAAAATCCAGATACCCCTCTGAATGCTTTTCTAAAGCTCCTTAGGAGTTTGTCACTCTGGGTTTCAGGATGCCTTAGGAGTTTGTCACTCTGGGTTTCAGGATGCCTTAGGAGTTTGTCACTCTGGGTTTCAGGATGCCTTCTTCTGAGAGTACACTTGAGTCACCAACTTGCTTCTCATCTGTGTTTGCTTCTCCCTTCCCACAGCCCTTAGACCTAGAAAATATTATGGTTCTGGTCATTGAAAAATCAAAAACGAAGCTATTCAAAGACATAATATTATACTCTAACTCTGTTGGATCTCGAATCACTTTCAAAGCTCAACAAAATGGCAAGCATCTCTCAGGGAGGAAGAAAGCAAGTCCCGCAGCCCAGGAAAAATGTTACTAGTTTTGCAGACTAGCATTCAGGAGAATCCCGTTGTCTGCCTCTGCTCACTACTGACCCTCATCTGGGACACCTTCTCTTTCATCTGGTAGTCCAGGGACTCTAATCTCTATTTTCAGCCTAACTGCCCATATCTTGTAACATGCAGCTATTTAATGATGTGGATGATGTTTGAGAATCTGAATCAAGATTTAGGAAAAAAAAACACAAAGCCAGGATAGCATGTAGTAAAATCAAAGCAAAACAGAACATACAAAAATATATTGCCATTTTAAAAAGGTTTGCACCTGACTGGGGTCAACGTGGGTGCAGGGGTGAACTCTTGTGCCTCCCAATGGTCATCGTTCTTCTGTTCAGTGAGTTGACTCGCTGTCCTATGCAGTGCTTCTAAGCATAGTTTCTCTTAAAGTCCATCCTTTAGAAGCCATGGTGCATTAATACATTGTGTGAATTAAGATGGGGGTTCAAGCAACTTGCATAATTGTATCCTGGATGAAGAGATGGGAAGCTGCCCTTTGCCTGTCTTTTTAGTGCTATTTGTATGACCATCAGGTAAGGACAGGGGACAGAGCTACACTGCCTGCGGCTTGTCACACAGAATTCCAACCACCTTGTGTCAGGTCCTCCACGTGCTAGGCCGTTGAGTGAGTCGCTGATCAGGTCTCCTTGATGCAGTTCTCCTTGCAGTGAAGCTGTCAGTTTTCTCTTCAGGGTCACAAGACTTGTGTATAGTTCTTGGGTGTCATGTGTCTCAACAGCTCACATCTTTGCAATGCCCCCATGACATGGTATCACAGCTCAAATGTGAAGGTATGTTGGCAAATAATACCTAATTCAATATCTAGTCATGTCTCTAAGCATCTGTGTGTGCTCTGATTCCCTTCCCTCCCCAACTATCACTGCAAGGCAGGATAGAGAGATAGCAGGATTTCACTGATGAGGAAATCTGAGACTCACAAAAATTAAAGGTGCTTACCCAAATTTACGCAATTCAGATTAAAATTTCTATTCTTGATAGATGGTTTATCCAGAATTTAGACTCATATGATATTCTTGATGTCAGAATGCTGCCAGTACCCAGTGTTGGCCATCTATGTAAGTCTACATGGGACCCTAGTGGCATTGTACAAGGTTCGTCCACCAAACAGAAAGCCCTGGGTGCATCTCTTATAAAGGGGAGCTTTTGACTGACTTTCCCCAGAGTTTTCTAATATCATCATGCCAGCAAAAATCTTTCTGTGAAGCTCCTTTTCTAGTCCACTGTTGACATAGTAAACAAAAGCTTTTGCTTGAGGAGAGAGGAGGAAAAAAATAAAAGAAGTTTGTTATGAAGCTCGGTTGTGATTCACTCACCCTGTGGATTCTCCCAATTTTTAGTAGCTTGTCAGAAAGAACCAAAGGGAATGGAAAAACAGATATCTTGGTGGAAGGGTTGGAACCAAAAAAAAAAAAAGCAAGAGAAAGATTCTGTAACTTCTCAGGCATCTTTGTCCAGAAAAAAAATAATTGATAATAATCTTCAAGCAATTCTACTATTGATTACAGATTATTACCAGTAGATGGTGCTGTGCATTAGCAAACATCCTGTTTTAGAGCTACCAGGTCTCTGGGGAGCCCATCCCTGGGGAAAGTGAAAAGAGACTTATCCAAGGGAGACACAGCTACTCTATTTAGAAAATAAAATTCGTAGTTTTTACATGAAGCACGTGAAAAAAAAAAACCTCACTTACCTATGTCTGTTAGAATAATTCTGATGAGACAAACCTAAAAGAAATTCTATGCATCCCAGTGAACAGCACATTCATGCATGAAAATGTTTGCATCCCGTTGACATCTTTCTAGTTTGGCAAATGTTACACGAATGTCCAGATATCAACTGATCTATATGCTGCTTTCTCTGTTCCAATTTAGCCCCAGTTCTCACATTCATTTCCTCCTGCTTTGGGAGTTCTTCTCTGAAACCACATGTCTATGAATTGTGTATATTCTGACAAGTTTATCTACCGTATAGTTCAGATTTTTCCTTTTGTTGGAGTGGAATTGGTGGCTTACTCTGTTAATCCCAGCATGCAGAGTGCAGAGACAGGTTGAACTGTGAATTCCTGGTCTTCTTAAGGCCAGCCAGAGTTACCCAGTGAGAACCTTTTTCAGAACAAGAATCCATTTCGTTTATGTCAACACTGCTTACACTGGGCTTTGTGCTTAACACAGGTTTATTGACTGGTTGGTTAGTGAATTGCTTTATAATGAGTTTTCTATACACTCAATTATTTATTCCAAAGAAAAGATCATTCTGGGGAAAAGTGCAAAAAGAAAATTGCATTTGTCTTTGAGTCATAGGGAGGGAGTTCATACGCTGTGCACTGAAAACTGAAGATAGACAGAAAACCACTGAAAAATTACAAGTGTAAAATGATGTATCTGCTGCTACTCAGACAGTGTGGAGACCTGAGCATTGAGAGGACCAGTAGGATAGCTTGTGGGGAGATGTCATACTCCGAGGTTAAATGAAATATCACCACTGTGAAAAAAATATTACTGGGTTTATGAGTAAATGGAGAAATTGACAGTTTTGAAAGTTCCTTCTGGGGAAAAAAACTATGTTTTAGAGGGGGACTTTTCAATTGGCATCTGGGGTGATGATGGCAAAGGCCAGCAAAACAACTCAGGTTAGCCCAGCTGGACAGCAACAGGCCATTTGATGATAATAAACTTTATAAGTTTGGAGACAGAGATGAATAGTTCAAGAAAGCCAAGGAGACAAGAGTGATACTTCCAGAAGTGTCTTTCTTCCACTTTTCAAATAATTATTGAGCAGACATATGAAGAACGTCTGTTCAGTGGTACACCAAATAATTAGCCTTCCCAGAGGGATTGCTCCACTGAGATTTCTTTATGGCAGTAGATTACATGGAGTGGATTATATCACTGTGCAGGGTAAAATGATAAACTTTCCCAATTACTTGGATATAGGGATAACTAAGAAATCAGAAATAAATGAATAAATCAGAACAAATAATGTCCACAGTTTAAACCAAGGAGACTATATTATTTCCATCTCCATGAAAAAAGAAAGGAAGAGCATGATTGGAAAGAAATTGATAGAAAGTAGAAGAGGTGTATTTTTTTTTATTTGTGAAGTTGAGGTCTAAAGAGATAGTCTAGTCAGTCAGTAAATTGCTCACGCTTGTATGCGTGAAGATCTGAGTTTGATACCCCAATCCAATGCAAGAAACTAAACAAACAAACAAGCGTAACTTTCAGGCTTGGTAGTATGCCCTTATAATCCCATTACTGGAAAGTTAGATACAGGAAAATCCCCAGGGTTTACTTGTAGGGGATCTCTATGATCACCAAGGCCAGCAGAATGTTGATCCATGTGAGGCAAGAAAGAAATCTGGTTCAGCACAACTCAGTAGCCAATGTTAATTCAAGCTTTGAGAGTTTGACACCAGGTAGTTTGTTTAAGGCATGTTTAATCACAGCACAATTTAGAGAAAAGTTTCCTGGTAACAATGAACTCAATCCTGTGTTCACATTAAACCTTAAGAAATGACTACATAGAAACTCTTTGAAAAGTACATGTGACATCTTCTGTAAGGATGAGTTCTGCAGACTGACCACATGTAACATCTTAAGGCTATGAGCAAGGATCTTGTGTAATTTTGGTTATACAGATAACACAGAGGTCACCAAGCTGTTAATGACCTCCACTTTCAAGCTTCTGGGCAGAAAACAAGTTATATATTAGTGTTGGATATCCTTCTGTATATGTATCACTTTTATTGGTTAATTTATAAAGAAGCTTCTTTGGCCTGTGATAGGGCAGAATAGAGCTAGGCAGGAGAACTAAACTGAATGCTGGTAGAAAGTAGGAGGAGTCTCTGAAATGACATCTAGCTGCCAGAGGAGAAAGATGCAAGCTGTGAGCTAGAACCTTGCTGGTAGGCCATGAGCCTCATGATAAAATATGAAATAAAAAAAAAATTGGTTAAATTAAGATGTAAGAGCTAGCTAGAAATATGCATAAGCTAATAGTCCAAGCTGTGTTTTAATTGATACAGTTTCTGTGTGCTTATTTTAGGTCTGAGTGGCCAAGAAACTAACAAGCAACTTCCTCAACAATATAGCTTTCCTTTTGCAGAGAAAAATGTGTGTGCTTAACATTCCTGGATTTCCTAGTGCTTATCTGTGAGTACAAGGACTTTTATGTCTCCTACACTTTCTGACCTGTCAACCTTGCTGACAACAAAAGCTCCAAGCCAGGGACAGACTCAGCCAAATAAATGAACAGACAGGCCAAAAAAAAACAAAAAACAAAAAAAAAACCCAAAAGATAGGGAACCAGTAGGTCACTCCAGGCAGGGAATGAGGTAGATTAACTTCAGATCTTCACCTCTCTCTCCTCGCCTCTAAATTCGATTCCCCAGTCTCACTTCCAGCTCTTGAGCACACCACCTGCTGCAGCCTCTCCACCTTCCCTGTCCTTGTCTTCTGTGGATCACACAAATCTTCCCTTTCAACCTTCCTAACCCATGCTCATCCTGTTATCCCAGCCCTCAATTCCTGCAGGCATTCACTGGGAGCCAGCAGATCACAGTAGCCAGGGATACTTTCATCTCTCTCTCTCTCTCTCTCTCTCTCTCTCTCTCTCTCTCTCTCTCTCTCTCTTTCCTCTCATCCAAAGCCAACTCCCCAGCCTCACCCTATTTTCGTAGGTCACCTGTGGCCTCCCCGTCCTCTGCCCCATCCCCATCAGATCACATGGATCTTCTCCAGCCTTCTTCCCCATGCATCCTGTTATTCCAGCTCCCAACTCCAGCAGGCATTCCCTGGAAACCTGCTAGCCAAGCCTTCCTGAAAAGCAGGTAACTGAGCTTTAGATCCTCACTTTCACTCCTCTGTTCCAAATTCTTCCCCGGTCTCATCCCAAGCTTTGTGGAAGACTTTCTGCCTGTCCTGGCCACTCCTCACTCTCTGCCACTATATTCAGTGAACTAAGCAGCCATTGTATAACACTATACTTTCATCCCTTCTCTAGACCCCCTCAGTACCTCCCAAGCACAACCTTATTCCTCAGTGTCAATCTCAACACCTAGAAACACATTTAGCCTGGCACCCCAAGTGATCACACCCAGCAGGATTCTAGAAGAATTCCATACCAAGAGACACCACACTCCTGAGAATCATAGATGGTAACAGAAACCAAGGAACAACCCAACCACTCAACAAATGTAAGACCAGATATCAGCATCTAGGACCACAACTGTCCCAAACTGAGATACCTCGGTGCCAGCATAAAAATAAAATCAATAACAGCAAAGAAACTGTGCCTCCTCTAAATTCTAGCAACTGCTCACAATGGTAGGCTTTGAGAATTGCAACATAGCTCAACCACAAAAGACCTTAAATACCCTTTATGAGTATGATAGACATCATTAAAGAGGAAATTAATAGGTCACTTAAAGAAATCTATGAAAACACAAAGGCAGAGAGGAAATGAATAAACAGTTGAAACCTGAAAGTGGAAATAGAATCAATAAAATCTCAAACTAAGGGAAATCAGGAAATAAAATTTTAGGCACTCAAACGGGAATCTCAAGGGCCTCACCAATAGAATGGAAGACATGAAAGAGAAAGTAAGGCATTGAAAGCATGATAGAAGAAATAATTGCCTTGGTCAAGGGAAATGTTAAACCTAAAACAAAACATGACAGGAAATCGGAGAGAGCATGACAAAATCAAATCTAAGAAAATAGAAATAGAAGAAACCCAGTTCAAATGCCCAGAAGGTATTTTCAACAAAATCATAGAACACAATTTCCCTAACCTAAAAAAAGGAACGGATATTGAATTAGGTTCTGTAGAGGAACAGGACTTATAGAACGAATACATACATATGCGGTATATTAGAAATGATTACAAGCTGGGCTGCCACTAGTCCAACAATGGCTGTTTACCAAAGGAATGCTATCAAGATTCCAGTAACTATTCAGTTCACAAGGCTAATTGTCTCAGGCAGTCTTCAGAACAAGTAGGTGCCATGTCAGTCAAAAATGGACTTGCAAGGTGGAGAGAGAGCAAGCAGGCAAAGAGAAAAAACTTCCTTCTTCCATATTTCTATATTGGCTTCCAGCAACATGTATGGCTCCAATTGTAGGTGGATTGTACCACCTCAGAAGATCTAGATTAAATATATTTTCAACTTTAAATTATTAAATCAAGAAAAAAACCCACAGATTTACCCAGCTACGTGGCCTTTAGTTAATTCTAGATGCAGTTAAGTTAACAACCAAAAATAGCCATCACAAGTTCACTCTTTCTCAACTTTACACACAAAAAGGAGTTATGCCCTGTTTAATTTCCAAGCAGCATAATTGTACTTAACATGGCATAACCACTCTATGTACAATCCACAAAAAAATTATATATTTAACCAGGTCATTATTATGCCTATCATGATTTAACTCTCCTTAGTAGAACTACAAATGTATTAAAATTTTAGAATAGGTGACAATATCTCTTGAGGGACATTCTTTTAGAAAGTCAAACATAAATAAGATAACCACTGGCATTCTCTTAATTGATGTTACATTGCATGATTAAAAATTGGGGAAAGAAAACACAAATAACAGTAAAATTACACTTTTAACAAAATATGACAGAAAATGCTGATTATAATCCTCATTTTTATATCTGGTCACATGGGTTTAACTGGAATTTATAATTGTTTTTCTCTACTACCCACTCTGCATTTTTTCCACCCACTATAAGCAGCTCAGCAGGTCTTGGTCCTACTCTTGGAAGAGTGACCCAGAGCTTCATTTATGAGGGCTCTATGTCATTTGCCATCCTGCCTGAATTAGGTTGCTGTAATTACCCATTGAGTTTAATCATAGGACATGGTAATAACAAGACACATCATACAGGATTTCTTATACTCCATGCAGGCTTTATCTTTCTTACCTCCATTATAAGGAAACAATTTAATTTCTCCTTGGCAGTCTAGAACAATTACCCCTCTGAACACTGGTATCTCTTTCCTAGCCTATTGGTTTAAGTACAGCAGAGCTGTGGATCAGGTTGGGGCTTGAATTTTTGCAGCAATTCTGCCAACCAACCATATAATGAGGGCTTTGATTTGATTTTCTACAGCTTATGCTCTGTGGTTGTCAGAGAGAAGATTCTCTTCCAGGGTGCACATAGAAACCTCTAGATTGTTTATGCATATCTAGAATTGGTCATTTTTATCACTGAGTTCATTGCTGTCCTTCATTGCATATAAAGTGTGGTAGTTTGAAAGAAAATGACCTGCAAGGGGAGTGGCACTACTAGGAGGTATGGCCTTCTTGGAAGAAATATGTTACTGTGAGGGAAGACTTTGAGGTCCTTTTATGCTCAAGCTTTCCTCAGTGTGACTGTAAGTTCACTTCCTGTTGCCTGAAAAATGTAGCACTCTCAGCTCCAGCACCATGTTTTCCTGTATGCTGCCATGTTTCTCATCATGACAATAGACTGAATCTCTGAAACTGTAAGCTAGCCACCTCAATTAAATGTTTTCTTTATAAGAGTTGCCATGGTCATGGTGTCTCTTCACAGCAATAAAAACCCAACCTAAGACAATTAAATTATAAACATGCCTTAATTTTATCATGATGCTCATCCTTTTCCATTAACATTTTATCCAGAGATTCTAGGAGCAACCAAGCAGCATTATCATTTTTCTTATTTTTCCACAGATTGTCAAAAGTTTTATAAACTGAGTCCCCAAATCCATTGGATGCAAAAACTGGTGTATCAGGATAATCAAATGCATTTGTCTCCTTAAGTCTATAAAATAGTCCATATCATGGGCTTTCAGTGCTCTAGGAGATGCTTCAGTAACTGTAGAGGCTGGAAAATTATAAAGCCTAGTCCAGAAACTTATAAAAATTCACCCTTATACTTCTGTTTCTCTACAACCTCTTCTGGTAACAAGCTCTGCATCAGTCAGGGTCTCTGGATGAACAGAACTTACAGACTGAGTACACAAGCACATGTGCACACAGAGAGACACACGCACACACATACAGAGATAGAAATATTTATATCATACCCATATCACACATAAATATTTATTGCAATGGCTTAAAGGCTGAGATACAGCTTGTTCAAGAATGTTGGTCTACCAAAGGAAGATCTAAAAATCAAGGAGGTGTTTTGTTCATGAGGCTGGATGTTTCAGCCAGTCCCAAGTTTATACTGAAACCTGAAATAGTAGATTCCAATAGCAATGAAGGAATGTACTTGCCATTTCAGATTGGTCATGATTGAAACTGGATTATTTTACCTCAAAAGATCTGATTTAAAGGTATATTTTCTCACCTAAAAATATCTAAATTAAAAGTGAGTCTTTGGGGATCACCCTCAAAAGTTGGTCTTTGGGGAGACAAAATAGCATCCTAAGGAACCAACCACACATCTGACAGAGGATTAATCTCCAAAATATAAAAAGAACTTAAGAAACTAAACATCAAAAGAACAAATAATCAATTAAAATTTGAGGTACAGACCTAAACAGAGAGGAATCTCAAATGGCTGAAACACACTTAAGGAAATGCTCAAAATCTTTAGCCATTAGAGAAATGCAAATCAAAACAACTCTGAGATACCATATTACCAGTCAGAACAGCCAAGATCAAAAACACTGATGACAGCTTATACTGGGGAGGATGTGGAATAAGGGAAACACTTATCCATTGCTGGTGTGAGTGCAAACTTGTACAGCCACTTTGGAAATCCACATGGCAGCTTCTCAAAAAAATTAGGAATCTACCTACCTCAAGACCCAGGAACATGCTTTTGGCCATAAACCTAAATGATGCTCAATCATACCACAAGGACATGTGGCCAACTATATTCATAGCAGCACTATTCATAAATCTAGATCCTGGAAATAACCTCGATGGCCCTCAACCAAAGAATGGATAAAGAAAATGTGGTACATTTACACAATGGAGTACTACTCAGTGGTAAAAAAAAAAATAAAGACATCTTGAAATCTGCAGGAAAATGGATGGAACTAGAAAAAAAACATACTGAGTGAGCTAACCCAGATCCAAAAAGGCAAATAAAATATGTACTCACTCATTAGCAGATATTAGACATAAAACAAAGGACAACCAGCCTACAGTTCACAACTCCAGAGAACCCAGACAACAACTAGAGCATGAATTCATCTAGGACTAAGAAACAGACAAGATCTTCTGAGTAATTTGGGTATATGGGGGTAGGGGAGAGAGTAGAAGGGGAAAGAGGAGGAAGGATGTGGAGTAGGGAATTGTATAGCTCAATATAAACAGTAAAAAGTGGGTCATTTTACTTTAAATTAATTAAGAAAAAATCCCTCATAGGTGTGCCCAGCCACGTGTGTTTTTGTTAATTCCAGATGTAATCAGGTTATCAATCAAAAGTAGCCATCACATTTATCAAAGTCCAAGAAACATAAAAAACACCAAATAAACTGGATGAGAATAAAAGTTTCCCTTGACACATGATAATCAAAACATTAAACATACAGAACAAAAACAATGTTAAAAGTTGCAAGAGAAAAAGACCAAATAAAATACATAATCAGACTTATTAGAATAACACTGATTTCTCAATGGAAACCCTAGCAGTCCCAAGTACTGGGAAGATGCTTTACAAACTTTAAGAGACCACAAAAAAATGCAGTTCAGACTACTATACCCAGCAAAAATGTAATCACAATAGATGAAGAAAATAAGATATTCCATGATAAAACCAAATTTAAAAAATAATTTATCTTCAAATTATCTACAGAATGCACTAAAGGAAAACTCCAATGTAGCCACAACCAAGAAAAGACAAGGAATAAATAATCCCAGACCAGAAAAGCAAAGGGGAAATACACATACACACACACACACACA
>NC_022010.1:36483288-36498400 GCF_000317375.1 Microtus ochrogaster
ACACACCACAAAAATTAAACACCAGGAATCAACAAACATTGCTCCTTGGTAACTCTCATAACTCTCAACATCAATATTTTCATTTCCCCTATAGTTTGGACTATCTGAGATGCCCCTGGCAGTAGGACCACAATCTATTCCTGGTACACAAGCTATTTTGTTGGAGCCCATTCCCTATGGTGGGATGTCATGCTCAGCCTTAATGAAAGGGGTAGGGGCTTGCCACTGCCCTAACTTAATGTGCCAGACTTTGTTGATTCCCATTTGGACGTTTTGCCAGCTGAGAGAAGTGGGCTTGTGGGTAGGCAAGGTGGGAGGGATACCTATGGTTACAATGTAAAATGAAATTTAAAAAATCCTCTAAAAAGGATACAGATTAACAGAATGAATGCAAAAACAGGATACATTCTTTTGTTGTTTCCAAAAAACACACCTTACCAACAAGCATAGGCATTATCACAGTGTAAATAGATGGAAAAAAATTTCAAGCAAATGAATTTAGATATAAGCTGGTGTAGTCATTTTAATTTCTGACAAAATAGACTTCAAAGCCAAAAGTAATCAGAAGAGAAAGGGAAGGGCACTACATACTCATCAATGGAAAAGTCCAACAGGATGGTATTGCAAGTCTCAACATCTATGCAGCAAATACAAAGGCACTCAAGTTACAAAAGAAACACTACTACAGCTTAAATCACATTTTGACCTAATACATGGATAGTGGGAGACTTCAATAGCCTACTCTCAACAATAGACAGGTCATCCAGACAAAAATTAAACAGAAGAAACTCCACCTAACAGACACTATAAATCAAATGCACCTAACAGATATTACAGAGCATTTCACCCAAACACAAAAGGATACATTTTCTTCACAGCACTTCATGGAACATTCTACAAAATTGATTATATGCTCAGACACAAAATTAATCTCACCAGATACAAAAAAATTGAAATAATGCCCTGCATCCTATTGGATCATCATGGTCCAAAATAGTTATTAACAACTACAGAAAACTTACAAACTCATGGAAAGGCAACAACTCATTACTATATTTAAAAAATGGGGCAGAAAGAAATTAAAGACTATCACTGAATGAAAATGCATACACATCATAGTGTGGATCAAAATGAAAGCAATTCTTTTTTTTTTTTTTTTGTCTGATTTTGTTTTATTTGAGACAGGCTCCTGCTATGTGGCCCAGGTTGGCCTTGAACTCTAGATTCTTTTGCAGACGTGGGCCACACACCCAGCTTTAGTTAGGTTCTGTAATCCTCCTAGGTTATGAAACATTCAAGACCTATAGATGAAACTCATAGACTCTATGCTGTCCAGAATGAGATATCGGGGTGTGAGGAAAAGTAGGAGCCAAATGTCCACCTACACAAGAGGAAGATGAGAGTTGTTGGTAAGAATCCAGGTCTCAGGAACCCTGTCTAGAGAGTGCAGCTTCAGCAGGAGGGAGGGTGGCTCCTGACACTCTGCTCCTCGGCCATTTTCCAAGACTCTGAGCTCAGAGTGTTGGGCCCTCTGAGCATCTGTCTGCAGTTGGCGTCACACATTGCCTCTTACCTCCACTTTGAAAGCAATTCTAAAAGGCAGTGTCATGGCACAAAGTGCCTACATTTAAAAAAATGGTGTGATCTCATATAATAACACCATGCCTGAAAGCTCTAAAACAAAATAAGATGGAAAGAAATAATCAAACTTAGGGCTGAAATCAATAAAAGAGAAACATACAAACAAAATATAAAGAATCAATGAAAATGGAGTTGTTTAAGAAAAATCAATATTATTGAAAAAACATTATCTAAATTAAGTAAAAGGCAGAAAGAGAAAATGAAAATTAGCAAAATTAGAGAGGAAAATTGGGGGACAACAACAGACACTGAGGAAATACAGAGAATCATAAGGACATGCTTTAAAAACCAGTACTCCACCAAATTGGAAAATCTAACAGAAATGCATAACTCTCCTAATACATACCACTTACTGAAGTTAAATCAAGATCAATAAATCAATTTAACAGTCTTTTAATCCCAAGCACAATAGGAACAGTAAGTAAGTCTCACAACAACAACAACAACCACAAAATTCCATGGATCAATGGCTGTAACATTAAATTCTACCAAATTTTCAAAGAAGAGATAATGTAAATATCCCTCAAATTATTCCACAAAGTAGAAATAGAAGGAATATCTTCCAGTATGTTTTGAGGCCACAGTTACTCTGGAGCACTAACCACATTTAAACACAAACAAAAAACAAAACAAAACAAACAACGACAACAAAAATCCCTACCACCACCACCACCACCACCACCAACAACAACAACAACAAAACAGATCAACTTCACATACAAAAATAGCTTCAAAAATTCTCAATAAAATACTAGCACCAAAACCAAGAATAGATCCTAGATTCAGGAATGTTTCAACACATATAAATCAATAAATATAATCCGCTATGTTAACAAACTGAAAGAAAAAAAACACTCATGTTTGTGTCAGTAGGTGAAGCAAAGGTCTTTGACAAAATCTCACATTCCTGCATGATGGAAGTCTTAAAGAGAGTAAGGATACAAGGAGCATACATTAACATAATAAAGGCAGTTTACAGCAAGCCTATAGCCAACATCCAATTAAATGGAGAGTAATCAAAGCAATTTCACTATAATAAAGAACCAGGACCAGAAAAGTTTGCATACTCTGTACATTCCTACTAAATATAGTACTTTGAGTCTTAGATGAAGCAATAAGACAACTGAAGGATATCAAGGGGTTGCAAATTGGAAAGGAAGAAGTCAAAGTATCTTTATTTTTTAGATAATATGGTAGTATACACAAGTAACCCTACAAATTACATAGGGAAATTACTCTAGCTTATAAACACTTTCAACAAAGTTACAAAATTAACTCACAATAATTGGTGTGAGTTACATACCACATATACATACATACTTATATACATACATGACAAACTGACTGAGAAAGAAATCATGGAAACAACACATTTCACGATAGCCTCAAATAATAAAAAATATATCGGAGTAACTCTAACCAAGCAAGTGAAGAACTTACATGATAAAAAATTTAAGACATAAAAGATGATACCTGAAGATGGAAAGATCCTCCATGTATGTCGATCAGTAGTATTAATGTAATATTGATAAGTCATTTATTGGACCTTCTGCAAATTTGAGCCTGAAAGTCCTATGCATCCACAAGTGTCTGCTTTCCTCTCCCCCAGGCAAGGCAAAGTTCTCATAGGTTTGAGTCCATCATCTGCAGGGATCTCAGGCTGATATTGTATGCTGGTATATTTGTAGCCCAGGGACATTGAGTATGACTCTTTTCCTTCATTTCCTGGAAGTATTGCCCAAGTAGGAGTTCTCTATGGTGACTTTACTCCTACAAGTTCTTTCTCGGCACCCTCACCAGCACACACAGAAAACTGCAACATTATTTAAAATACAGCCACATTCATTGCTCAGCTCCCAAATTCTTCTTGTGCAAAGAATTAGTATCATTTGAACTCACCAACGTTTACTACTTGTTTTTGTTTGTTTGTTGGAGTCACACAGAGGTCCAACTCAAAACATCCATGAAAATACAGAGTTGTAAACTTTCTTTGGATAATAGATGTGAAGGGCCCGCCCAGTGAATCCACAAGACCCCCTAACACTCTCTACTAATGATGGGGGGAAGCCTTGATAATATCTGAAATACCTCCAAATGTTTCACTCAAATTCTGCTGCCTCCTACCCACACAAAACTCTACCAAGTGACAAATTGGTCACACTCTTAGTGCTGCCACAGACCTGCCTTATATAGACTGTGAATGATCTGAATCCTTCCACCATATTTCTTTTAAAACCATAGCTGCCATCCTCATTATCTCTTTCTCATTTCACTCTTAGCTGTTAAAAGTAGCCACACAGGAGCTTGAACACATTGCTTTCAAGACACTTTTTCTGCTGTGTGTCCAAACTGAGATCACTCATAAATTATGCATTATCTAAAAGTCCTTAGAATATAGGCTCACATAGACCCAGTTCTTGGCAGCTATATAGTACGTGCTCTTTACTCTGCTTCTAATGCCATGTTCTAGAGTTCTCTCAAGGATCTTTTCAGAATAAACTTTATTGCCCATTTCTCTATCTACATTTCATCCAAGCACACTTGAATAACTGCTAGAAGATTCAGAATTGCCCTATTGTTAGTACACTCTTCTCTGTGCTCACTGGACGCATCCTAATGTCCCATCTATGGCAACCTAGACTCATAGTATCCTGTCTCTCCAAATTCTTGCAGCCTCTATCTTCTGTCTCGTGTCAAAGCCATTTGCACATTTGCTATGAATGGAGTTTTACCTCTTACTCACTATTTTTCCTTCCTGTTTCTCTCTTTCTTCTCCTGTGTCACAAACAAGATTGTGAAAACCCTAAACATATTTCTGCTTCCCAGTGTTCCTTAGGCTATGAAATGTGAGAACATCTAAAAGTGGCCTCTCTGCGCAACTGAAATGCAGTGAAGAAAAAATGCGATACAGCAGACAGAGGGGGAAAGTCTGGATGTTGTGTGCTTCTGACCAGCAACCCATTCCAGTAATAATGTACCCACTCCAACAACAAGGGCACATGTCCATCCACAAGAGTAGAGCCCTCATAGTGTAATTATCCCTGAAGTTCCCCATCTTCTTTATGAAGCTGCGAAGCAATTACATTTCAACATGTATTTTGGAGGGAACATTTCAAATCATAGCAGACTGTTATCAGAATTGTAGAAGAAAATATCATAGAGATAAAATGGTCAATTTTTGAATAATACAGAACTAGCAGAACAAGAGAGTACAATGACCAAATTCATAGTCATAATTAAACATTTTAATGCCTACAGAAGGAGCAAAGGAACACTCTTACTAACTTTATTGTATTGAAATGTCCGTAATGCTCTGCTAAACACTAATAAAAACATAGATTAACTTTATGATTAATCTAGTTTTTTAAATGTGTATGTGCATATCTCTACATTCATATGTGCCACATTTATGTACTTGGCTTGAAGGCCAGAAGATAGCATCAGATACCCCGGAACTGGAGTTGAAGACCTGAACTTCCAAGGAAGTACTAGGAATCAAACACTGGTCCTCTACAACCACACTCAATGGCCTTAAACCCCATGCCACTTCTCTAGCAACTTTATCTAGTTGTAATGAATCAACATTTGTAGAGTTCAGAGGGCAGATCAATCATAACCCAACATGTATGTATACTACTTCTTATATGTGAATATGTTATGTTTGCTGATCAAGGGGAACTAAAATTGCTAATCAGCTGATCTTAGAGTAGATTATCCCATATTACTGGGTAGCTCAAATGCAATAAAAATGGCATTCATAAGTGGGAGAGAGGTGCTGAAGTGCTATTTCCAGAAAAGGGGAGCAATGATGTCACCAAAAGGCAGGCTGAGACAGATTGATGCTGGACCACTTCCAAGTCTGAAATCTGAGGCAGCATGAGAATTTCCGGAGACCAGAGGAGATACAATATATAGTGGTATTTAGAAAATAGATCACACTAACTATGAGTTTACCTTCTTAGGTATTATACCTCTGTCTGTAATGACACATTATGCAAATAATTATGTTCTTCAGTATGTGAGCATAGGCACACTAATTGTTGTAAAGTTATTAATGATAAAAAGAAGAGGGTATAAATGGAGTTGGGAAGTAGGAAAATTCAGAACGAAGTGACAGTGAATAAAAATGATCAATATGAATTGTGTAAACATGAAATTTTCTAAGAATATGGATAATAGTTAGTAAAAATAAAAGAGAACATTGACTCTAATTGAATAAATAAAGCCAATTGCATAGATAGAAACACAATGTATTCAAAAGGAAGAGCATAGCTCAGCAACTCTCTGGTTCAAAAAATAATTTCATAGAATCTAAAGGTCAATATGAGTTTTTATGCATTTAATTTTTATACAAAGTAGTATTTAAACATATTATTAAATATCTTCTCTTAGCATCCCTGTGAATTCTTTTAAATACAGGAGCTGGAGAGTCACATTCATCTAGTGAATTTTTAACACTGAAATGAGCTTATGTTTTATTCTTCATGGAAATTACTTCACAGGTTTCTTATAGCAGACCGCCTTCTCACAATCCAATGGTCTCACTTAAGGCATAGACTTCATCAAACTTTTTTGAGTCTCAATCCAAGATCACATCTTTCTTGTAAATTTTAAGGGCCATTTCTGCCATCTATGTGTGTCTATTTACTCATCTATAAGGGGGGTATAAGTAGTGCATTGTGTGGCTGTAATATTACATTCAATCATATGTACAAAGTTTATAGAACCACAAGTCCCCTATAGTAACAGCTGATAACTGTTCATGCTTATTCAGTTTAGCATGGCCGAGAACAAGTTTTATAGCAGAGAAAGGAGTTCATGTTACTCTTTACTCACTTCTCTCTGTCTCGCTCTCTTGTGGGTTTCTATTTCTGCATTTTCCCCTCTCTTCCATTCTCTCCTTCAACATGGTTCATCCATCACTTACAAGATCCTTACTTAACTTTCCAGGAATCTTGAACAAGTTGGCCTTGATGAAACCGCCAAGGGGCAGGGGCCTTGTGAAACTCTCCAGTGTCTGGGCTCTAGACACTGTAAGCTCCATCAAGTATGGAGACTGCCGGATATGTATTTCATGAATCCCATCATCAGTAGGTTTGAATTCATGGCAATGAATGCAATACTTTTTTCTATAATCATGCCAACATTTTCTTGAGACCATGCATGGTCTCCTATTACTCCTCAACAAAAGATGACAAGCCCAACCAGGCTGGAAAAGTAAAGCAACCCAGCAGCCCAACTGATGAGAGCATCCATGCTTAAACAGCATATTCCAAAGAGATCCGCAGAAGTTCAGCCCAGAAGAGAAGAAAGAAGAAATACAATCCTCAAGATTAGTGATTTTGATATTTCTACATTGAAAACCAGGGGTTAGCACACCCTAAAGTCTGAAACTATTCTAGTGAATGTTCTTAGATGCCTTTCTCAACTGTCTCTATCAGAATTCACACTCACAAAAAGCATCACAGATATCTTCCTGCTGAGCCAGGACTCTAAAGTCTTTGAAGATTCTGCTGGCATCACCAAAGAGAAAGAAGTGCGCCATATATTTGAATCAGTTTAGCTACAGCTATTCCAGTGTGAAATCAGTCTACGATGACTGCTTCAGGGCATAAGAAAAGTGCAAGGAAACAGTAAATGTAGAAAACGGGCATTTTTTAGTCATCCCAGAGGCTGTGACATTTCCTCATTTTTTGTTGAACAATATTAAACTAATTTTCTGTTAGGTGCCTTACTTTCCTATGAGCCCAAAGTGAGGCTGAATATTGTTGTGACCGAAATACAAGGTTTTTATCAAGGCCTTTTTCTATCATGATTATATAAAGAATGTTAGCAAATAGATTATTATGACATATATTTAGTAAAATATAATTGGGATGAAAGCTTATATATGATACACACAAACATATATAAAGCACACATGCAATGTATGTGAATTCACACATTATATATATATATTTAATAGAGGACAGTATAATAATTTTATAATGTGTCAAGTGCATAAAGGTAAAATCAGGGAAATTTGTGTTTTATCCCCTTAGAAATACTAGTGACTTTTCTCAGTATTGAAATCAAATCTCTGAATGAACAAGTTAAGGGACCAAGGGATATTTTGCTCACAGTTTAAGAAGGATTACAGCCCTTCATGCAAGGAAAGCATGGTGGCAGCAACAGGAGGCAGCACCAGGAGGTCACATTTTCTCCACAGTTAGGATGCAGAGAGGAATCAGAAAGTGGGGTCAGGCTATCAAATCTCAGGCCCAACCATGGTAGCCCATCTTCTATGCTCTAAATGCCCAAGCACACTCAACCTGCAGTATATCAACTGCATGCTTCTTGAGATAGCTAAGACTATAGCCCAACACATTTGAAGACCACAAAGTCATGACATAATATCAAATGATTAGTCAGTGATTCTGAACCTTCCTAATGTCCAACCCTTTAACATAGTTCCTCATGTTGTGGTGACCTCCCAACCTTAAAATGATTTTTGTTGCTATATTTCATAACTGTAATTTTGCTACTGTTAAGAACTGCAATTTAAATTTTTTTGGAGATAGAGGTTTGTTAAATGGGTTTTGACCAACAGGTTGAGAACAGTTGGGTTACATATTGCTGACATGTTTTCCAAACTTCTAAACCACCAATTGGAGACCAAGACTCACACAAACTAATGATAGACATTCAAGCTTAAACCACCAGAAACACATAATTTTTGTTTGTTGTGAGCTTCTGAATTTCTTTTTCTTTAGCATTTTCTAAAATGGACAACAGGTTTCCATGGAAGATTATAGTTCCCTACTTTAAATCTCTGCAATTTACCTTTTTAATCTATCTGAATGCTCTGCCTGCTACTTAAAATCTCTTTCTCCTCCTTCATCTTCTTGTTCATGGACTTTAGTGATTACTATTCTACTCAATTTCTTTTTTTTGAGACAGGGTTTCTCTGTAACTTTGGAGCCTGTCCTGGCACTAGCTCTTGTAGACCAGGCTGGTCTCGAACTCACAGAGATCCACCTGCCTCTGCCTCCCGAGTGCTGGGATTAAAGGCGTGCACCACCACCACCAATTCTACTCAATTTCTATGAAGCTAACACTTTTAGTTTTCTCATGATCAATAACATGTATTATCTTGGCTCCTATCATAATTAAAGAGTATTTTAATCCAGTTTCTGTCCTAGAACCTGTAACTGGTGAAGGATGGGGTTGAGAAATCACACTCCAGCAAAGGATCTGACATTAATGCATCAACAGTTAGAAAGAAACTGCACTGTTCAGAAAATGTTCATGTTCAATGAGATAAAAAAAAAGAAGTTGAAGGAAGGCATTCTCTGAGGTAAAGGATGTATCCAGAGCAACCTGTAAAAAAAGGAAGGGCAAGGAGGTATTGGTGCATGCCTTTAGTCCCATTACTTGAGAGGCAGAGACAGGTGGTTCTCTGTGAGTTCAAGGCCAGCCTGGTCTATAGAGTTCCAGAACAGCCAGAGCTATTGCACAGAAAAACCCTGTCTTGAAAAAAAAAAACAAACAAACAAAAGGTAAGGAAGTCTGAAGACTGATGTGTCCCCAACGAATTTCCACTCTACTGTAACCAGAGCCCTGCTCAAGTGTTTTCTAATAAAGCTAGATGAAAAGACACAAGTAGTTTCATGTGTTTAAGATTAAGTCTTCTCAGTGGCCAGAGACACTGATATTGTGTGTTGTGCTCCTCAATCATAACTGCACTATTGGAAGTGTAGGATAGAGGATTTAGTTACTCCAGTTATGGATTTTTTGGTAATTAGTTAAAACTAGAGAAAGTAGACTGAATTAGGTAACCCAGGCATAGAAAACAATTGCCACTTGTCCTATTCAAACATGGATCCTAAATAGAGAGATTTAATTTTCTGTGATCGCCTTGCGATTTCTGTAAAAAAAAACCAGTGAAATGGAAAGTGGCCATTGGGAAGAGAGCCCTGACAGAAAGAGGAATAATCAGATGCAGGTAATTCAGAAGTTGAGAGGAGAATATTGTAGTGAGGTGCAAAGGTGAAGCAGGGTGGAAATGGGTCTACAGAGGGGACAGGAGGACAAGAGAAGAGATGTAATCAAAATCAAAGTGGTACTACAAAGCCATATGGAAATCAACTATCTTCTAACCAAGGTAAAAACTGTAATTTATATATGATTACATGGAGATACTTGCAGAGCTGTAAATCATGCTTTTAGAAGGTATGGGTTATTTTTAAAACCCAATGCTAATGCTGAGATTTCCCTAACAAGAAGGCATTCTGTAGGCTACTGGGCTGGCAGTAGAAGGCGTTAGCAGATCTACTTATGAACCCTAAACTATGAGACCAACCACTAAGGCAAGTTGTGTGTATAAATTCAGTAATATTACAACTGTTATGAAAGTGTGCAGCCTCTTCCACTCAACATGAAGAAATCCATGCTTGGCCTGTAAACCTGAACAAAGGCACAAAGCCTGGGAAAGGGGACATCCTGAGGTCTTTGGGGAGGGGGAGTCCTGGATAGTATTGTTTAGGTAAGTGGCATAGCACAAACTAGCTTTTAAATATTTATGTACTGAAAACAAATGTTTTCAGAATTAATCAAAAAAGTGTCTTTCCAGTAAATAATGGTGATTTAAGACTCATCATTGTGCAAGGTGCTGAGAATAAGCAATAAATGAATGCTTGTCCCTAAATCAGACATTTACATGGTCTCCTCTGAGCTGCAGGGAAAATTGCAAAAGTGAGAACAGAGAGAATGTGAGAGTAGCAAGCAGAGAGAAGGGTGGTGGTATGTCGTATTCTGGGAAAGACATGGCAGGAACAATCAGAAGCTCATAGCAGGTGTAGAAGACTTCACTGAACCAGAACAAGAATGAGCCTTTCAGCAGGCAGAATGGATGTGGACGTGCTCAGGGGACCCTATTGCTCCTTGCTGAACTATCTGCTACTGATATATTTGGGGCTTGACTTGGGGTGTCATTGCCTTCAGTTTTGTACTCATTGATGACCCTACCAGGCTCTACTGGACAGTTCCAATCCAATGGTCACACATATGACCCTGGTTAAACTAATTTGGTCATGAACCCAACTCAAAAGTAATGAATCTTGGAAAGAGACTAATGAATAGTAGGAGGGGTAGTTGATAAAGTTGGGAGAGAGCTAAGAGGCAGTGGGATGGGAGAAAGAATTATCAGGATGCATTTCATACATACTTTTCAATGAACTAAAACAATTAATAGAATTGTAGATATTATCAGACTTAGAAGCACCTTCATAATCACTGTTACATTTGATTGTACCTACTGGTGTAAAGGTAGACTGCTTTACACTAGTGTGCACTGATGCATTTAGACACATGTGTAAAGGCTTCTTTTTCAATTGAATGTTTCCAAGACATGCAGCAACAATTTATATCACATTAAAGCCTTGTATCTGAAATGTCAGCAATGATTTGTAGAAATTAGAACACTGTGATGGAGGCTTTCCTTTGTTACCCAGGAGAGGAAATGTCAATCAGCTAGTGTCCTAACTCATTAGAAGCAGTACAAGGCCCTTTGAGGATCTCTAGAGAATGTATTTATTGGGAAGTGAACACTATCCAGCGCTGAAGAATTTGTGCCCGGGTTTTGAGAGCTGTCGGGCTGGCTGAGAAGCAGAAGCTGTTGGTTAATTAGCTGGTTTTCTAGTGATTACTAGTCCTTCATTTGAGCTAAATGTAGCTCAAGGTTACAGAGGGTACACATTAGCTCTCCGTTTTGAAATTAAATAGGATTATTTTACAATAAAGGTTGTCATTCTCAAGAATAAACATCTACTTCAATTGGTGCCATTTTCAGAGTGGGCACTTTGAGCTGTACGTGTATGCAGTGTTTATCTGTATAACGTGCCAAGCATTTCCACAGCTGTGTTTTGATTCAAGTGAATCACACATGCCTATTCAGGCAGGCAGAATTGTATGAAATTGCCAAATACATAGTAAGCCATATGTACTTGATAGAAATGGAAATTTCTTATGGTTCAACCAAATAGATGGTTCTGCTGATGGGAGCCCTCAGGAATGCCAGCTTCTACACATCTCTCATGAAAACTTTTTGTTCTAATGGAGCCACTTAAAATAAAATTAGAGAGGTTTGGAATGGACTCTTCTCTTTTCTTCATTTATAGAAAATCCAGTTCTGTACTTTTAAGAGTACTTTTTACACTTTCATAAAAAATAATTCTCCCAAGTAAAATATGCAATCAGTAATTTGAGGGAGAAAAATTACAGGCAGGCAATGGCATACATTTTACAAAAAAAAGTAGGAATAGAGAAAAGTACAGTAGATTGAATATGTTATCGTTAAATGTGATAGATAAAATGATAATCAGACATTCACACGGTCTCCTCTGAGCTGCAGGGAACATTGCAAAAGTGAGAACAGAAAGATTGTGAGGGTAGCAAGCAGAGAGAATAATGACAGGTGTTTGAGTTGATCTTAGCTTTGATCTAAATACATGTTTTGCCCATGTCATCAGAAGTAATATGTACATTAGAATCAGGTAGGAAATTAAAAAAAAAAAAACAGAGTTCGTAGAACCAATTATAAATCAGTAGGGTTTGTTTTAGTATTTGTTTCACTTCTTAAGTCTGCTCCTTTAAACAAAACAATTTGCCTTTTTATGTGTGTGTATATGTATGAGCCTGTGTGAGTTATTCATACAAAGTGTGTATAGTCAGTTGGGAGCTCCTTGATGTGTGTACTGGGAGCTGAACCCATTTCCTCTGCAAGAGCAGAGTGTATTCTTAATCATTGAGCCATTTCTCCAGGGTAATTTGGTTCTTCTTTAAGTTTTTGTTTTACTTGAGACTGGCCTTCACATGTATCTTAGGTATTTTGAAACTTGTTATATAAAGCAAGCTTGCCTTGAACTTCCGGTTCCTACCTCATGAAAGCTGGTATTAAAGAAATATGCTACAACACTCGACCTACTGCTTTCGCTTTATTCTGTTTTGTATCACCCAGTCACAGCTGATTGTGTTTACTTCATATTTAAAAGTTTGAATAGTTTATCATTTTTATAATGATGATTGATTTTTCTCCTATGAAAAAGTTATTCTTTAACTTGACCTACATAAGCAGGTCTAAGAAAGTCTCAGTATTGAATTAACAATCTGTCCTCCTCCAGTCATGTTAGGTTTGTCAGGACTATTCAATGTGATAGCCCAGATTTGATATAATGAATAACGTTTGTAAACTGAAGTGAAAGTTAGTGAACCACGAGATGAGGCAATCCATGACCAGATTGTTCTGACCTCTCAGAGTACTGTCTGTCAAAAAATTTGGCAAGAAGAGGTTACTCTTTTTATTCATGCATAACAAAGTCACTTACATTTTAAGGGATTAAAAATGTACTCTCAATTTCCCTTTATCTTCTGTTATATCCACTGGTGCTCCCTGACTCATCACTAGGGAGGGAGGACATGTGGGTTTATACATGTTTGAATCTGGGTATGAGAATCTGGGCCTGCCAAAGGTTTCATGCATTGACAATGATGAACTGCTTTATGAAATGGAAGCAAGATTTATGTTCATACATTCTATATCATCAAGACTTATGCAAATTGAAGACGTCAGATTGACCTATAATGCCAACTGATATCCATTGTCTTAACACATAATTGTAACCTGCAATCCCTTTCCATGCCTTAAATGACTTGGTTCTTAGACATTTCCACAACAAAATTTTGGGCACACAGTAAAATGTAGCCTAAAAAATTCGGATCAAAGGTGATAAGTTATTGAAGATATATCTTTTAAGAAAAGTTCAGAAAGTTGATGTGAAATGCTGTTGAAATATCGGCTGAGAGCTAAAGAAGGAATTATACTCAATTTCAAATAAAATAAACATCATGAATGGTGAAGGAATGTTTGAGGAAATGATTAGGCTAATATGGATATACTAAATGAGTCAAAAAGTACAGTGTGAAAATACAGGATTCAGAATGTTTATCACAATGATAATCAGTGTTCTGAAAAGAGAAGAATCAATTTACCGGAAAGTCATAGAGGTGAGCATCTTCTTTGTATAGGACGGATAGTAGGTTTATTAGATTTGAGTTGCCGCAACAAAACAATCAACTTACTAGAGTGAAGGTTTATTTTGACTCACCGATCAGAGGTTAATTCCATTGCTGACTGGCCTAGCTTGGACTGTAATAAGACAATAAATCACGGTAGGAGTGTTTTATAAAGGAAACTGTTTAGTTCAAGGTGACCAGGAAAGAAACAGAGAAAGGAAGGGTGCCAGAATACCAATATTCTTTTCAGCTGCATCCTCTTATATGACTGGAAGACTTACAACTATGTTCCACATCTTCATTTCCACCATTTTTCCAGAGCATCACAAGCTGAGGATTAAGCTTTTAACTTTATCCTCATGAGGATTGACACATAACCCCATCAAATCAATTATACATCCTAGTACCTAATAGGATTTACAGATATAAACAAGGTTAGCATGTATAAGTCCCTGGATTCATTCTCTATTACAGAAAAAAAGAAAGATGTCAACAGTGTTAAAGTCATCTGGTGATGTGTACTGATAGATGTCAGTATTAATCCCAAAAGCTGTAGACCTGGTTTGAAGGCAAAGCATTCCTTTATAAAAGAGGCATCTGTATAAGAAGGTTATAAGCTTCTTCCTTAGTGGATGGATCTCAGTTTTGGGTCTTGTTTCTAATCAAATCCATTTCTAAAGCCTTAAATGTACTGAGTTTTAAAAAGTCAGAGTCCTTCTGAGGAGTACCTATGTCCGTGATGGGAGTGGAATATAGTTATAGTTATCCTGATATCATAAAAGTTATATGACTTATCATTTAATCAGATAAATCATTATTGAAATTCTTCTTAAAATGAGTACATATAAGGGCCTAATATTAAATAGAGTCAGCTCCCGATCAAGGTAAAATTGATTGTGTTGCCTACATAGACATCCCAGAAATTAGATCTCTGGCCTTCAGTTCATAATTCAAATGACAATATTTGTTATTGGAAGAAATTGATTTGGGTTTCTTAGACTGGGAGGGTCAAACATTTGAAATGGAAAAGACAAAGTGGTAATCTCAACTATGTACCCAGTCCTCACTGCTACACTAGATGATACACCAGAACTGATCATTTCTTTGTCATGAGGATATTAAAACTTTCTTTTCACTGTTTTGAAATTTGAAATACAATGTTGTTAATCATCAAGCACCAACATGTGATCCTCCCTCTGACATGCACCTGTTGGCTATTCCCCAGCAGCACCATGGCCTCTAACAAGCCATTTTCTTTGTTTTAGGTTTTGTTTATTTGAATATGTTTTTTTCAAATTCTGTTTATGACTGACAATCCATACTATTTCTTTGATATGCCTAACTTACTTCACTTAATGTTTTAGCTCCAGGTTCATCTCTGTTGCTGTATATTACAAAACTTTCTTGCTTTTATGCTTGA
>NC_022010.1:36500185-36530969 GCF_000317375.1 Microtus ochrogaster
ATTTGCATTTCCCTGACCATTAAGGAGGTTGAGCATGACCTTAAGTGTCTTTTAGCCATTTGAACTTCTTCTGTTGAGAATTCTCTGTTCAGTTCAGTGCCCCATTTTTTAATTGGGTTAATTAGCATTTTAAGTCTAGTTTCTTGAGTTCTCTATATATTTTGGAGATCAGACCTTTGTCTGTTACGGGGTTGGTAAAGATCTTCTCCCAGTCAGTAGGTTGCATTTTTGTCTTAGTGACAGTATCCGTTGCTTTCCAGAAGCTTCTCAATTTTAGTAGGTCCCCATTTTTTCAATGTTTCCCTTAATGTCTGTGCTGCTGGGGTTATACATAGGAAGTGATCTCCTGTGGCCATCTGTTGTAGGGTACTTCCCATTTTCTCTTCTATCAGGTTCAGTGTGTTCAGACTCTTTAATTCTGTTTTAAGTTATTTTTTATTTTTGTGTAATAAAAATTTCCAAATTTTTTTGAATTTTATGTCTGTGTATGCTAGTGATTCTTTCTGAATATTATTCTGAAATTTTTCAGGTACTTCAAGGTTCTCTTCTAGTTTTGGATCTTCATTAGTTTCTTTTAAAATATCATTAGTCTCTGATATTTAATACCCTTTCATTGCTTTCTGTTCATAGGAGGAGATGGTCTTCTTGCTTTTATGGCTGTTCTATGACAGCAGTAGAACTTCACAATTCACTCCAGCCTGTGATTCTGGAAGTGCCACCTAGTGATGAGCCAGGGTGGCAAAACATGTGATTTCTGTAGCTGCTCGTTGCATTTCACAAGCATCTTATGGACCTAATACCTGAATTTCAAGGACAAGTGAGAAAACTCCTGTGCTCTGTTATCATAAGCAGCTGCTAGCTAGATGATGTCATAGTGTTGCGTAGTTCATGGAATTACCCTAAGAGTGTGCCATCATGTTATTTGGGTTTTTCAGTTAGACAGGTGTGCAGGCTGGCTTTAAGTTCATGTGAAGTGAGTCACTGTGGACAACAGAAATGAAAATCTGTGCTTCTTACAATTGTGCAGTTTAAGAATTCTTTTCTGCCAGAATAAAGCATTGGGGTGTGCTTTTAGCTGGTTGAGTTGTATGTGACCTTTAAGGTCAAACAAGAATAGTTTATACAATTCTCAAAATAAGTATAGAGAGGATTTTTGTTCTGGCAGTGTCACTGTTTGGACTACTTGGATGTCTGTCAACAGTTTTTAATTTTACGAATAGAGCCAATACAGCCCATTTGATTCTGCTGAAAATTATGAAATTGAGAGTTCCCTTGCCAAAGCAGGACTTTTAGAGTTAGCCTTGTATGAATATTGGGTAATCTAAAATCTCAGTATAGACTGTGTTTTCCATCAAAGACTGAGCACTCACCACATCTCCTTTAAGGATGAACTGTGAGTTGGGCTTATACTTCTGTTTGAGTATCACAACTGGCAGAAACACAAAATCAAAGTCTTTGTGCTGATCATGCTCTGTGTTGAATGCAGAATGAAACCACTGCCTGTTCCTCAGTGCTTTCATGAAGTGATAATAAAGCAGACTTCCTGAAAAGATCTCACAGGGTCAGATAACTGGATATGCCTGCTTGTGAAAACCCAACATTTATAGAGTCCTGTGTGTCTTGCACTGTGATGACTTAGGGAGATAAACATTAGCCTTCAAACTCAGATTTCAGTTAGTTTTGCCAAATATATAGGCATCTTGAACCCATTTTTTCATGTTTTCAAGAAAATATTCTAGTCCATGGACATTTTCCAGTTGAGCTTTCAGGAGCAGGGAGACAGTGCCCAAGATTTATTTGCTTGCTCTCTTACTGATGTCAACAAAATCATGCTGCATATGATAATATCTATTTATATCATGTGTCTGTATTTTCTTTATGGTCCCTAGTATATATGCTCTAACTTTGTTTGGTTTTCAAAAATTCAAAATTTATACAGACCATGGTGCAATTTGTATAATGCAGTTTTGGATTTAGTTTCCTACTGTTGTGTGGCCTAGTACACATTAAAATAATTCTTAATACTATCAAACATGCTTCATTTTGATATGGTTAGATTTACAACAGAGAACTTTCAGAACTCCTACAAGTTGGAACGCAGTTTGAGGCAGATTTCAGCACCTTGGCTAGAGCACAGGGATCAAGACCATTTATACATCTTGTGCAATAGGTCAACAGTGCCACCATATAGTACTAATTCTGAGTCCCAAGGAAATTGATGAAGGGATACTCCTGTCAACCAGGATAGTTATGTAAGTAAGATCTACAAAGCCTTCAAAAACTTTAGCTTTTATTATCATCTTTCAAATATGTTAATTAAACTAATCAGACGGCTTTGGGACTGAAGAAAACATTAAAGACCACAAAATCCAAGTTTTCTATTCACATTATTGATGAAGATATTAGATTATATTTCCAATTGAGAGTTTATGCATAAAGTAAAAATTTCCTAATCATCATACATATGCCTATTAAATGACATTATTTCTGATGTAATCAATTATTTGATCAGCAATTTCCAAAAACAATTTTATACATCCATTTTTGTGTAAACTGAAATGAATAATATAAATATTGTGAATCTAAAATTTTTATTTATGCAATAAAAATGGGGAGCTTATGATACAGATCTTATTATCCTATATATATCATTATTTTATAAAAGTGTCACAAGAAAAATACATTATTTGTCACAGTTGGGTAGCATAATGACTGGAATTTCTTCATTTGTCTTCTTAAATTTGAAAATACTATCTGATAATAACTGGCTATACATTCAATGGAAGAACTGAAGTGCTTGCAAAGACATGTCATATCCTTACCAAAATGATTTCGGTTCTCACCTAAAGAATGAGGTCAATCCAATGCACCTCATCAGGTTTCATAATATACTGCTGACTGTGGTCTACTTATATAAAAATCAAATTGTTCAGGTGGAATTTAGAATGGTCGATGATAAAGTGGTACCTTTTTGACAAAGACAGATTTCTTTCCCTCCCTCCTCCTTCATTCATTCTTTCCCTTACTTATAACAGAATGTAGTGTTTTTTCATTCCCAGCTTTCCAGAACCAAAATAATGAGTCAGAAACTATATTATTTGCAATGCTTCTTGGCCTATAAGCTCTAGCTTCTTATTGGCTAACTCTTACATCTTAAACTAGCCATCTCCATTAATCTGTGTATCAATACATGGCTCTGGCTTATTAGGTAAAGTATCTTCTGTAGTGTCTGTCTCCAGCAGGGCTACATGGCATCTTCCTGACTCTGCCTACTCTCTATATGTATATCTCTTCCAGCCTGGCTATATTCTGTTAAGCAATTGGGCAAAAAGCAACATCTTTATTCATTTACCAATAAAAATAACACATATACAGTAAGACTTCCCACACCATTTCCCCTTTTCTGATCAAATAAAAAGGAAGGTTTTAACTTTAGCAAGGCAAAATTTCATATAATAAAGCAGTTACCAAGCAAGAATTACAGTTACAATATTTATATCTGCTTTATATTTTATCATAATGAAGGATAAATTATAATTATAAATATCTATTCTTCAATTCCATCAAATACTCCAGAAGAATATAATATTACCTAAGTAAACAAGAAGTGCATTGTTAGAAACTTCTAAAACTCTAGAATTGACAGAGACATCTCACTGCCTGGACAGTCACCCAATATTCTTCTGTATCATTGGGGGCACCCACCTTCAGCCTACTGGCCCATAGGATCTGGCTGACTTTTGCATGAAGCAGGAAATTTCTAAGACAGTTCCACCTATATTGGCAATTTGTCACTTTCCTCTGTGTCCTACAGAATATCTTGCAGACGCTTTCATGAAGCAGGAACCCTAAAGGACGATCTCACCTCCATTAGGCAACTTTAGCAGTCATTTTGCTGTGGATCCTGCATGTCCAGTTCATACAGCATAACAACAAGCAGTCCAGGCAAGAGCAGTGTTTTTTCCCAAATGGCTAGCAAACTCAATCAGTAGACTCTTTAGTGTCCATCATTCTCTTGAAGTACATTGGTGCTGCCAGAAACAGATAAGTCTCACTGTCATGAAAATTCCTAAGATTTTAAAATATTGAAATGCAATATTCTATAGGTCTTTGAAAGATTTGAAGATTGTCTACCTAACTGAAATATATCTCTACATATCTAGAACACCTAACTAACATGACTTCAAGCTTGACTATTACAGATGACTATCTATTAGTCTGCATTTCTTAATTATACACTATATTTTTAAATGGACTGCACATCACAATACCTTAAACAAGAGCAGGAGTATAACAAAGTATAACAAAATTGATCTTAAATATGTATCAATAAGGCAAGATTCATACCAATACAAATCTCTATAGTATATCCCCCTTTAAATGTAAACAAACATTTATGAAGAATATATGGGAATTTGGGCATACTTCTCTCTATATTGCTTTTTGCTTTTTGTAGGCAAAGTATTTTGGGGGTTGTTCACAGCAACCTTTGGGGGGGCTTGGTCCATCAAACTGCATTAGCCTGGAATAAATCCATAGGTTCTCATCCTCTGTGGGAAGAAAAGAAGAACCTCTTTTCCAAAGCAACAAATCCTTAGACACAAATTTTGAAGTCAAGATACCTCTATATTGGTATACACACACACACACACACACACACACACACACACACACACACACATATATATATATATTGGTTTTTCAAGACAGGGTTTCTCTGTGGTTTTGGAGCCTGTCCTGGAACTAGCTCTTGTAGACCAGGCTGGTCTCGAACTCACAGAGATCTGCCTGCCTCTGCCTCCCAAGTGCTGGGATTATAGGCATGTGCCACCACCGCCTGGCCATATATTGGTTTATGTTAGCAGCCCTCAGAATCAAATATCTCTCTGAGTAAAAAAAAATCAAAGAAAACACAATAATTTATATAATACAAACTCTATGTGTATTTCATCTTTATGTGGTTTATTTTTCTTTGTTCCTTTACTTTATCTACACGTTTACTCTGTCTCTTTAAAGACTTTGTTTTATTTTTAAAAATCATTTACTTCCTTTTGTAACTATCTATATTCTTTTTCTCTCCCAAGCCTATGTATATTTATTCAACACTGTGGTCCATTTAGAGGTCTATATTTGTCTGAATATGTCTTTATTGTGTATCTGTAATTATTTTCTGATCAGGAACACTTTTTCTACTTTCCACATAGATTGGATCCATGTATGTCTCTCTAGGGTCCTCTTTGTTGTCTAAGTGCTCTGGGATTGTGAATTGTAGTCTGTTTTTTCTTTGATTTATGTCTAAAAGCCACTTATGAGTGATTACATATTATACTTGTCTTTTTGAGTATGGGTTACCTCACTCAATATGATGTTTTCTAGATCCATCCATCTGCCCGCTAATTTCAAGATGTCATTAGTTGTTTTTCTGCTATGTAGTACTCTATTGTATAAATGTACCATATTCTCCTTAGCCATTCTTTGGTCGCGGGGCATTTAGGTTGTTTCCAGGCTTTGAATATACCAAATAATGCTGCTATGAACATAGTTGAGCACGTGCCCTTGTGGTATGATTGAGCATCCCTTGGGGATTCCACCCTGAATGTGTCTGATCTCATCTGGTTCACATAATTTATAGTGCATTACTCTCTTTTGTACACTAGTTCATAAAGTAGGCTTCTCTCCATATTTCTTGTAAGTCAGTTTCATATATCATCATTCTTAATATTTGCCTCCATGAAAAGCAATCTTTCAATTAAAACTAGAAAAGTCTTGAAATTATGTGATAAATTATTTCAATCAAAAGTAGTTTAATAATCAAAAGGACATGTGAAGAGATATGAGCTAAGAAAATAGGGATTAAAAAAAATAAAAAATAAAAAAAAAGAAAATAGGGATTAAGTTCTCCTGACTTCCAAGGTTTAAATATCAATATCCCATCAAGAAGAAAAATGATGTATTTGTTACTCAAACAGCTAACTCCATCACACTGCCTTCATCTTTTCCCAGGGCCCCTCTTGCCCTTTTGTTGATTCAGAATGATGGAAATCCACCTTCTGCTCATCACCCAGACCTGAGATCATTACTGTTTAAAAAAATGTTTTTATGTTTTCAGGTGCTATTTTGGTTTCAATATTAGCAAAAACTATATGTGAGAGGGGAGATGTGGCTCTCTTTTCTACTGCTCTCCACCCCCACTTTATTGTTTGTCCAGTTACCTTTTTATGATTTGCTCATATATAAATTATCACTTCCATATGTGACGCATCTATTAGTTTTTAATTGTTTTAAATTAACTCATGCTTTCATATTTATTTATTTTATGTAAAATTCAATATACAAAGTTCATAAACATATACATACAGTAAAAGAAACATTATATAACCTGTTCTGAGACTGTGATTAGAAGATGATTTAATAAACCTAAAAATAATGATCAACATTTTATAGAGGACAATTTTTATGACAGCTTGAGTCTTTTGCTAGAAGAGAAACAAAAGACAATTTGTGTGACAATGGAAAAACATCAGTAACCAAGGGTGAAAGTGCAGAAACCACTCCCTAGCATTCATACATGCCATATAAATCTGAATAGAGTTAATAAGAGAAGTCATTGCCTATGATGATTCCAATTCCATAAGTTTCCATAAAATATGATTCATGAATAAAGTGGACTTATATTATGCTTATAATGAGAAATTGATAGGAATCATTTATAAAAGTTAGTCACTCATAACTCAAAATTCACAACAGTTATCAACTGACAGAATAAAAACACCCAAGCTCCAGGAATTTTTAGTAAGACAATTAAAATATTAGTTCTTGGGGCACTGAGAGATGACTCATTGGTTAAGAGTCCTGGCTGCTCTTCCAGATAACCAGGGTTTGGTTCCCAGCACCCACATGGCAGCTCACAGTTGTCTGTAACTCCAGTTCCAAGGGATCCAACACCCTCACACAGACATATATGCGGGGAAAAAAAAACAATGGACATAAAAAATACTAATTCTGCTTATTGCTGTAATTTTATTAATGTAAACTCTCAAATCAGAAAATGAGATTTTCCATAGAAATTTCTTGAGTACTATTTCCATACATAAGAACACAGTAAACACAATGGAAAGAAAATTACTCCAAAGTTACAGTCTGCAGCTGCTTTCCTCAGGATAGCATCACTGACTGTAGTAGTCCTTTATGTGGCTAAAACCCAAGTGGTAGGTGTTCTTATATGGTGTAGATGTATATCTTGGTTTATAGTACTTTCTTCACAGACAGATGATTCTAACTGTCATACACTCTTCTTAGGGTTCATGCTACATGCTCTGTCCATGTATTTTTCAAAGAAATGTTAAAATATTAATAACAAAGCACTAAACTGAGGAGTTTTGAAAACTGAGCTTTCCCTTAAGGGAAGTTTGATTTAATCTGAAGAAATTCAGAGTATGTTGGAAGAAAATAGAGGAAAGTTAGAGTCACTAGTCATTGTTCTCAAGCTGTGTACACGGACATGAAGAGCAATGCTCTGTTTGTACAAACAACACACTTAAATGGTCACCTGGCTCTTTGGGATTCAAGGCACAAAATTAGCTTTCTATTATAAACAGAAATTTCATTTACAGAGAAACTTCCACTGCATTCTAGGGACGTATGCATCTTTATATAACAAGAAATTGTGTGACCAACTATGCTTGTCCTCATCCCCTAGAGGCCTTACACCTTGTCCTGTTGTCTTATTTTTTATCTTTTCTCACCTGGGCATGCCGTCTTTGTCATCAAAACTTTACATCCCCTGAATATCCATAATAGCACGATTTCATCAAATCCTTCCCTGGTTTTTCTCTAGTCAATACCTTATAGGACACGTACAGTAGTCCCTAGAAGACAAAGTTCGATTTGGAAATGAGCATATTTAGAATCAGTTCATGAATATAAATATGCGTTGCATATTTAAAATTATGTGTTTTCAAATGTCTGAAGACTTTTCCTTTGAGAATTTAAAAAGGAATATTTATAACTCTGTGTGATGGTTAAGAATAAATAATAGAATCTGAAAGTGTAAATCATCCTTAAAAAAACATGTGACACCACTTTCAGGCTGAAACCCTGACATTGAGAAGGGGAGTTCATTTTCAGAGCCGTACTTTGAGCAGAGGGGCCACACATTATTAACTGCAATATCCTTTCTCTGTTCAAAATATCATGGCTGTAAAAGGTAGGGATATTCAAGCATGTTGTGTTTTGATATGCTGACATAAACATGTCTTAAGAATTGCTTGCAGATATTAAGCTGGTTTTCAGAAGTTTGTGAACAAAGGCCCTGAAAAAGAAATGAATGCTTTTCAATTTGTCACTGGGCTAGTTTAGAACCATTTTGTCTTCATTGTTTTAACAAGATGACTCACAACAAACCTGATTCAGCCTTTATCGTTTCAAAAGTCTATTGGCTAAACGATGACACAGATGTTTAGTAAGCACAGCAATGGGGCCAAGCAGGGCTAGTCACGGTCTTTAGACACAAGAGGAGAAAAGGCAGTCTCTGGCAATATGGTGTTCTAAATCCCAGTGGAAGTTGTGGTGTTGGTGTTCACACAGCTCTCCAGGCAGGTGGGCTCAGGGGAGTACCTGTCCAGGTGCCACTTCCAGATTTCACCTGGAACCACACCCTGCTAACCAGGGTTGGAAGAAAGGTGTTTCTGCAGTCTCTGTAAGGTGGCTAATCCCAAGAGGCCAACATGAAAGGAGGATGCAGTTTGGCCTTTTGCCTGATTGTAAGGAGGGTTTTTGACTTCTGCAGAATCCCCATTAAAGAGATGCTCCTGCTGTCAGAGTCCCTGCAAAGAAGGATCCTGAGGGACAGTTCCCTCCAGAGGCTCCTGATATACTGAGGCCTCAACCCAGTGGGCCATCAGTTTAAGGATTCTATTGAAATGGGAAATTACCTTGAAACACCCTTTCTGTGACTTTTTTTCTTCAAATCACTAATCTGGTATAAAGTTGAAGACAAAGACAGCTGCATCTATTGTGTCCCCGAAGAAGCATTTACTCCTCCATCGCAAAAGAGAGCAAGCAGAAGGCTCCCATGGTGTTAGAATGTATGGATTCTGTATTTTGTTTGTCCTCACACATTATACTAGCTCTCCAAGATTATCAAAATGATTCACAAAAGAAATAGTGCCAATATCTCAACAAATACAAACTCTATTTCCTGAAAGTCTTCCATCTCTGTGTGTGTGTGTTATACCACATATGCATTTACATGTATGTGGGCAGACATGTATATGTATGTAAACGTAGAAGCCCAGATGATACCAAGTGTATTTGTCAGTTGCTTGCTGTATTATTGGGGAATTAACCCTTGCTGAACCCAGCCAGCTCAGATTCCATAGACTCTAGCTGGTCCACCCACTCTGTTTCAAATGGATACTTGGGGATTTGAACTTTAGTTCCTATGATTGTTGTGCAAGCACTTTATCCACTTAGTGGATGCTTTTCCCCATCAACCAACAGACTTTCACATGAAATATTTTTCATTTCTACTTTAGGTTTTAATATGAGCAGAAGTAATTGGGGAATAAGTTAATTTTCCTTTTAATTTATCTGCCTTTTCATTGAAGAGGCCTGTTAATAATACAATCAATGATAATTTACTTCTTGGTATTTTTCCACCACTCCCTGCTTATCTTAAATCTGTGAAATGTGTTAGTTTTTACAGTTCTCTTTAAAAATGCTAGAGGATGAATTAGGTCTCTATCATACATGTGAAATTGTTGAGTCTCTGAAGAGACCAGTGGTATCAGTAAAACAAAAGATAAAGAACCCTCTCTACTTCCAGTGCCTCTGCATCAAAGGCTTGGTGCATTCTGGTTCAGTCGTGGTGCCATACATTCACTTGACGTACACAGAAAGAGCATTGTATATTAAAGCACACAGAACATTTTTCTTGGGCCTCGATTAGTTCTCAGACTGTGCCCAGAAAGCTTGGCCTAAATTTTCCCATATTTCATATATCCATACTTACATCAGTTTCCCCCTCTCATTTCTTCACCCCCAAACTTTTCCATGTGCCCTTGACCTCTGATATCTCTTCAATTTATGCTTTCTTGGTTATTACTACATATATGTATAAATTCACAAATATGTAAATATGGCCTGCTCATTCAGCTTAGTGCTGCTAAGCCCCCATTGTTTATTTCCCATTTTCCTCTTCATATCATTTGTGTCCTGATATATCTATATCAAATACTCCCTAATCTTACACTAATTTTTTTCCTGGTTTCTGCAGTTACTCTAGGTTATATACTCAAATCTAAAGATTTAAAGTTAGGAATTAAATGATGAGAAAAATCATGCATTATTTGTACTTTGGGGTATAGATGACTACATTCAGTATAATATTTTCTAGTTAGACCTATTTAGCTGCAAATTTCTTGTTTCTTTACGTACCTACAGTAGCTGCATTGACTATATTCATATTCAAGTATCATTTAGAGAAAGATTCAGTCACAATTTTCTCCAAGACAAGAAATCAGTTGGAACTGCACAGAACCAAAATTCTGAAGTTGAGAAAGAATCTCTACACATTCTCTCTAGATAATACTATCCTCTTTGTGGATTATAGTCTGCAAGAGATCCCAGCCTTGGGAAAACTGCTCAGCTTCCACATGCAGTTAGTCTGCTCTTCTGGTCTTCTCCCTTGGCAGCACCCAGATTAACTTGAGTCCTCATTTCGAGCAATTCTACATGAGAAGAGGGAGATCAGAAAGTGTGTTAGAAGACAAAAGATGCCTCTTAAGTTCACGAACTTGTTGCCCTTTGCTTTCTCTTGATTGTGGAAGTACCTCTTTATCACCATTTAAGAAACTGTTCCCAAACAAAGCCTCTGAGATCCCAAACCAGATTTCTGTCATCATGCCTCAAACTCAAATTACCCCACCCTGGAAAAGACAGTTCTTTTCCTGTGCAGAGCCAGTCTCCTTGCTTTGATCAAAGATGCTCAGGTTGTGCCTCCCATTTATAGGTACTTTAGTTTGAAGATATGCTGCATCTTCCTACTCTCACTGGTACCTGTCAAAAGTTTGAAGATATGCTGCATCTTCCTACTCTCATTGGTACCTGTCAAAAGTTTTATCTATTGAACAGTCCTCCATTCCTAGTAATTGCACTTTTTAAAAACTAAATGGAAATATAAAAATACTTTACGTGGCAAAATTTATACCAGAAATAGTTACAAAACCATTTTTTCTTAGTGCATTACTGCATGAACTGCAAACCATTTCTAAAATAAGAGTCAAGAGACAATAAAATAAATTATGTCATTTATTATTCAGAGATTCATTAAGAAATTGACTTATATAATTAGGAGTCCAAATCACAAATAAATCACAGCATGTAAAATGCAAGTGGTAAATTGGGCTTGACATTTGTAGATATTCTGTGTGAGAATTAAAACTAAATGCTTATGTTCATCGAACAAAATGTAGACAAAAACATATTTAAAAACATAACTATGCCATATATTTGTGGTTTAAGAACTATGCCTATTAGATTTATCCATAAAGAAGCAAAACCAAAGAAGTTGGGTGGGAAGGGAGTTGAGGGTAGACAGAGTAGGTCTAGAAGAAGTTGTGGGTGTTGACAAATATGATCAAAATACATCATATAAAATTTTCAATTAGTTAATATATTATTATTATTAAAGAGAGATAAGTTTAAAATATAATTAACAATCAACATCAGATTGAAATTTTCATATAAGGTTAGGTTCAAAAAAGTTGTATCCATAAAGCATTTGATCCTTTAGGCTGCAAATTATTCAAAAGCTTCACTTATTTACCTAGAGAAAGGAAACAGACAGTAACCCTAAATGCTAATGATACTAATCCAGCTACAAGCATATCACAAAATTAGTGCAACTAAAGAGGAATGTGGTCACAACCCAGGGGGAGAGAAAAGCCTATTATTGCAAATCATTTGAACCATACGAAAGTGCCCATCTCATTCAGAAAGGGACAGAACTTTTGTTTGTGATTTTATGTTGTAGAAGATTAATTTGTTCCCTGAAGAGAAAAGATCAAATCATGAAGTCAGAATATGCAATCAAATAATAAATTTCAAATTTCTTACACATCAACAAAATGATATTCTCTATATTACTCAAAATTGATCAACAATTTCAAGATGTGATTACAAAAATACATGGTAATTCCTCAGATGTTACCCTTCACAATACAAGTCCAAATAAATTATAAGTGGAATGTAATTTCTATACACCAGGCTTAGACCAAGTTGCTTTGAAACAAGCTCAAAAGTTGTGATATAGGTGTGACTGTTCTTTTTGTGCCAAATGCACTGCGCTGAACATGAGTATTTCCTCATGGCATGCATTGCATGACACAGCACTTAAACAATGCAGCGTAAATATCTGAGAGCTAATTTTGTTTTTTTTTTCTCGACGTTCAAAATAATTGCAGCAGAGTAACACACAATCAACTCTAATGTTCAGTTTGGTATTCTAAAATTAGATTGATGTCACCCACTAGAGACATGGATAATAGAAAGTAAAAGGCAAACCTTTGGAAAGAAAACTGTTAAAAGTTCTATTGTTCCATAAGTTATAAAAAAATAGTCCAGCAAATAAAACTAGCTCCTTCATGGATAATAAGGAAAATTGACTAGCAATAAAGATTATATCATAGATCCTTTGAATTGATGATCAAACTAAATCAGAGAACAAAAAAAACAAAAACCAAAGGAACACTTTTGTTACAAAGAATTACACACAGTGAACATTTCAGACACAGATTCTGTGAACTGAGTAACTGAGATGGAATGGAGAGAGAAAGAAAAAGAAAGCAGCAATAGGGTGTGTGCAGACAATACAGGTATATGTTCATCATACGTGCTTAATCCTGGGAAGAACAGGGTAGAAAGGAAACAAACTTTTGTGAACACTTCTTTAATCTAGAAAGCAAAAAAATCCTTGATGCTAGTATTTGCATTTAAGCTATACATAGTTTGAAAATTAACATGTCTTTATTGGTAGATGCAAATGACTCTCTCATGCAAAACCGACATGTGCTGAAGAACATCATAATCAGAACAGAACTGGTGATGCCAAGTATGTATTGCTTACAGTCCTTTTCCTTGTTCTGATTGTATGTAAGGTTCACCCTACATAATTTCTGCATCACTTATTAAAATTAAGAGGAAGAAAAGGCTGGGATAAAGCTGATGGAACACACACTCCACTCAGAATGTTAGTGATTACCTCGTCCAACTTCTAGATTCGAGAGTCAGGTAAACTAAATCTTCACTTTTATGAAATATCTTTCCCAAGGTTAACCTGTGCAGGAGTCCGGAACTCGGGACATGTCACAGTGCCTTGTCGAACATGGATACTGGATACTAAGTACCCTATACATATTATGAGGGGATTGTTGAGTGAAGAATACAAAAGGATAAGATAATGACAAAGGCAAGCTACACTACCCTTCCAGTGACAGAGACATCAGGGTCTGTGTAGTTTAGGAAATTTCCCCACCTCTTTTAAAATTAAAGTCCTTCAAAAAAAAAAGTTTGAAACATACTGCTCAAAGAAATCATGCCAAGTGCCAATAGAGGTAGTTACAGCACACAGCACTTTAAAGTTGCAGTAATCCTTTCAGCTGCTATCATTTGTGTTGCTTATCAGTGAGGTTAGCATTGTTGGAACTTGGACTATCTCCCTATGGGACACTAATGATTTGCTCTTCCCAGGACATAATGTTACTTACATCAACATTGGGTCTTTAATAGTGCCAATGGGAAGATCCCTCAATTTGTGAACACTCAGTAGTAAGGGTGTGAAGCAGAAATAGGGCTCATTCTAAAAGTATTTTTCAGAAATAAAGACAAACAGAGAAGTAACAGAAGCATCATGTAGACCATTTGACCAAAAATGATATGCTGTTAAACTGGCCATAGTTGAGATAGTACATTTTGGTCTTGAAAATATATGTGATTAGAAAATACATATCCAGGTGTCAAGACAAAAAAAGAAAGTTAACTGCAGGTATGGACATGTAAACAAGTAAAATACAAGTAAAAGAAGAGCAGATACCTAGTAGTATGGATTCCTGATAACCATATTCTGCAGATTTAAGTAAGTAACCTAAAGGAACACTGGCAGTGGCAGAAGGCAGGCAAACGCTGTTGTGTTCTGAATGTTCAAGTCCATGTGAAAGAGATCTTTGTAAACAGAGGTCCTGGCAGTACTCTGTGATAGAAGAGGGGTCACTAAGGTTGCTTAGGGACCCAGGTAAACTTCCAGCCTCCCTCCTCATCTCGGCGCACAAAGGCTTGTCCCTGGTGGAAAGAGTGTGTTTTCACGTTGCAGTGAGGGCTCAGCGATGTGGAAAAGGCCACTTCTGTCTTGTTGGGTGACACATCTCCACTGTGGAAAGCAAGAGTCTGCACCCCTACCGGAGGATTGGAAAGCCTAGGAAAGCAGTGACATTCTTGCTGATAGATGGTGTTGCCACGAGAGGCATGTATTCTGTTCTCTCCACGGTCAAGGTGCAGATCTCTAGGAATAGTTTCAAAGCCAACTGTGTCATGTAGAAATTGGGAGGATGTACTGGGGACTGTTCTGGGATGGAAGGCAATGGCACTGTAGTTAGCTGGAAGGGTGTCGTCAATGGTGTTGAGGTCTTTCAACCCAAGGGTTTGAAGAACCCAGGGGTCCACACAGGGCCCAGGTTGTCCTTCACAGTTAGAAAACTCTGTGGAGAGGTTTCTCTTGGCAGTTTTGGACTGGGGTATCTCAGCAGGGGGATGTCTGTGTTCTTTGGGTTTCCTCTTCTCTTTTCTGAGTTTTCCACACACTTTGGAGAAGTCATCTGATGAGAGCAATTTCTGGAAAAGCAATATTTGAAAATTGTTCTTCCATTGAATATTTATTATTTTCCCATTTGCTTAGGAGAAAAAAATGGCTAAATGTCTTCTGTGTTCCCACACAAGTCAAAGTAGTCAATTTGCTACTGTTTATTGAGTAAACATCCTTAATAAGCTGTTGCTTTAATTAATTCTCTTTATTCAGTTTTTAAATATTGAAGGAAGCAAGTGACATCTGTAAGATTTCAACTAAGAGAAATAAAGGCTGATACTAATAGCAGCTGCCACTTATTAAACTTGTTAATAAGTAAATGAAGTAAGATTATAATTTATAGACCATTGCTAGTATGTTTTTTTCTCATAAGATGCAGATGCTCTTAAATAATTAATAAATAAAGACACAGGCATATTAGTGATCATCTCACTACTCCTTAGCCTAGATGTAAATCTTATGCCTCTGAATCTAGACAGATCCTCTGATTTCAACACTCACCGTCTCCTAATTTTATCATATTAATTTTCAAAGCACTCCCATGTTGTGTGTTATATTTTCCTAAGTTTAGAAAAACTGAGATTGAGAGAGTTAGAAATGATGTATTAAGATGACTTAGTTATATTTTATGGATTGATATCTGATGTTAGGATCCCAGACTAATAACTGTACAGATGTGTTTGTTTTAGTCAAGGCTAACTGGATTGCAAAAAGTCCAATTTGATGACTCTCTCTGAACTCCAATGCAGGAGATGACATCGAAGTTAGATCAAATAATGCCATAGTTTGTCTAGAAAGCAGGTAAAACTGATGATAGACATAGTAATGAGAATGATGGCAAATGCAAGCCGAAATGTGAAAAATTGAAGAAAGGAAGAATAAATGGGTTACAGTTGAGCTAGTTATCTGTGAGTTAAAGTAGTTCATCTAAAAGTGTAGATAAAATGATAGAGTGTTTGCATATGTCTAATCACCAGTGGAGAAGCCTTGAGCCCAATTATATTTATAACATTTCTGATTCTCTCTGTCTCTTTCTCTTTTTTTCCTGCGTGTGTAGGTCTCTCTCTCTCTCTCTCTCTCTCTCTCTCTCTCTCTCTCTCTCTCTCTCACATGTGTGTGTGTGTGTAGGTTAGAGGTTGAGTTGAGTGTTTTCCTCTATATTTCAGTCAGTGTCTTTTTTGATCTTCCTAGGCTTCTGGCCAGTGGGATGCAGGGAACTACTTGTCTCTGCATCCCTGCAATCTACTGTGTTTGGCTTAATGTGAGCCTTTCAGGATCCAAACTCAGTTCTTCCTAGATGCATATAAAGTACTGTACTTAGTTAGCCATTTTCACAACTCCCAGAGAGATTCTTACCAAGGCTCCTGGCCCATCCATTTGCCAATTACAATAACAAAGGCCCCAAGGATGCTAGCCTGTTTAGTTAACATCTAACACATATTTAGAACTGCTGATATTTTTTTTTACATTTTATTTCTACTCCAATATTCTACCCTTTATTAACCTCAGCAGTCTTAGCAATTGCTCTGTTTAACTTCCATCATTAATTTCTTTTGTGATGTCAAGCTAAAAATCTGAAACTAGAAACTTCTGGAAAATTCTGTCTAAAAATCCTGTTGAAGTTATGTATTTCTTTAAGGATAATTAACCATCTTACTGACTCCTATGCAGACATTTTATTAGGTAAACTTCATCTGTTTCATCATGAGGTGTCACGTAGAGATTTCCTCTGTCAAGTCACTGCCTCACGTTTGAAAACAGATAATTACATACCTTTGCCCTTTCTTCCAGACATTTAACCAAAGTAGAATTCAGGTATTGTCTGAGGTGATTATTCTCTTCATGTAGCCTAGCAAGTTCTTCCTCCTTCTGTAGGAGAGTATCCTGGAGCTGCAAGATGCATACAATAGTGAAGGGTGCTCCCCTCTATTGGCTTTGTAACCTAATAATTCTGCACTGCTCCCCAACCTTCTAAACCTGATTCATTCTTGTTTATTTTATGAACATAATTTCAAAGAGCCCTGGTCCTCCAGGTCTTAAATTAAATTTACACTCCCTACCACCTGATTGTTCAGTTTTGTGCACTGCATATTCCATTCATTGCAAAGTATTTGAGGAGATCAAATGACTCTCAAAAAATTGTAACCACAGGGAGTCAGGTGGTGTGAGGGAAAGTGAGCTGCACAGAACTGTTTAAATATAGCAAGCATGGTTAGAAGACTTGGTTGCACTCCTTCCTTTCACACTTCAGAAAATAAAAACAGGAGTTGTGACCTGGCTTTACCCAGCTTCAGATCACCCAGCCTGTGTGTCCAATAACTGAAACTGCTCATTTGGAACAACCACAGATGAGACCTGGAAGAGGAAGTAATTTGGGGGAAACATTTATCATTGGCCCTGCTCTCAAAGATGAGCTATGTTTATCGTTTAAAACATGGCTGTATCCGTCCTCTGGTGATCCTCAGAGAAGGGTTGTAGCAGTATTCCACAGATAAGGAAAAGCAATTTGGTTAATTGAGAGGTCACCTATAGGTTTTCTTGGAGCTTTTTTTTCTGTGAACTTATGCATTTAACTTTAATCTATTCAGACACACAATTACTGTTGTGTGCCACAAAAAAATACCCTACTGAGCTACTCTGCATTAAAAAAAGAAACCATTTAAAACTAAAAATCAACATGAAATAAAGGGAGACTCAGGGAAGAGTAGACTTTGTGGAACTATGTTAGTCTCAATGTTCTCTCTCACTCCCTATCCATACCTGTTTATTTTTGTAGAGCTGAGAGGAAAGCTGAGCCTCTTCCCATGAACATGAATCCAGACCAGGGACACTGAGATCGCAAGACGCCTCTGTGTGAAAATACAGAAGAAATGAATGGACGTGTTTACAATTATGATGAAAACTCGCAGACAACTTCAAAAGGTTAATAGATTTAATTACTTTTATTTCCCACAGGAAAAAGTTTTAAAGATTTCAAGAAGAATGTAAGCAATTATTTATGTGCTACCTACAAAAGTGGCTAAAGAGATTTATTTCAGGAACTGAGCAGCTCTTGAAATGTATATGTACATTCTTGCTGGTTAAGTTAATAAAGGCTGTCCCTTCCTTTACAGAGACACTGACCCCGCCTTTCCACTAGGCATAATATTGCAACTCCACTACTCCCTTCTAGCATTTATCCTATTTTCTGTTTTTCTAGCATTTGATAACATTATGTTTGACTCCATAATCAAACCCTGTGTTGCGGAGCCACATTTTCCTCTCAACCATTCTAGTTTTGAAATCTGAAGGGCAAAATTTGTTCACGATTTTTTGTCATGGTATGATAACATTTTTCAGTGTTTATTAAAGCTAGACACTAAAACTAGGACCTGGTACATGACATGCTGGAGAAACACTCCATGGCTGAGTCAAATCCCCAAGTCTTCTCCCCATTGTCCTTAGTGATCGGCTTTTTGTTACTCTAAAGGATTTTATGGAAATTTCACTGCTAAACTATACCTTGTTTATTTCTAGCATCCATATCTGCATTAATGTTTTTACATAGAAGTTTTTGTTTTTGTTTTTCAGAGTAATGCCCATCAAGGAAAAATTGACTCTGCATCTCAAGTACTTTCGTTTTCACCCCACAACCCTCAATCCCATTTGATCTGTGGGAATTCAAATGTCTTTGTTGAACCATTTAGAATTAAGTTGGAATAAGTAAGAAAACAAACTAAAACTTGGGTTCACATTCTGAAACATTCCATGCCTGCTTTTGCTTATAGTGAAAAATCAAGAACTGAACAACTTCCTCCTTGACATATGGTTCCTTCATTTTGGGTTTTGCCTCAGCATCTTTTCATATCCCTCCCCACAGTCTCTAAAATAAGTGGGGGGGGGCAGAATGAATGTACAGGTATTTAATTCTGAGATGCCTGAAAATTTTACAGAAACGAAGCATTAATATGGAAATCCCTGTAATGTGTTTAAGAATACTCATTAAGCTTCAGGTCAATGTTAGTGTTGTGTTTGATTTCCACCAACCTTGGACATTTCTCTAAAGCTGACTGCACATGTGAAGAGGAACTGATTTTTTCGGTGTATGAAGTACTGTTCACAAAATTTTTGTATGATGAAATGAACTTTGTTACTCACTCTTGATTTTTCTCTCAAAGTCACAAGAATCTCTCCAAATTATACCTGATATTTTGATTCAAAAAAATGTTCTATTAGGTGCTGTTTATAAAACTGTACTATTGACCCAAAGTTACTCCTGACTTGGCAATCTCCAAGAATTCCAGAATCTAGAAAACAACACAAGTTTCTAACACACAAGAGGAAGGGTTTCATTTTTGCTAACTGATGAGTACAGAACAACCAGTTTTACTGCTAAAAAAAAAAAAAATCCAGGAGTCTTAGGGCTTACTTAAATTTTCTATTTTTTCTGTTGAGTACCAGACCTCAATGCCTACAGATACCTGGCTGTCAAAAGACCCATTCTACAAGTGAAGCAGAAGGGTAAAACTTACCCTGTGTCTGTGGTGCTTGTTGGGGCTCAGCGTTGTCCAGGAGACCAGCAGCCCAGAAAGAGACCCAAGTCTCCTTGGAAACATCAACACTAGATTCTGACGTTGTAGTGGAATACGGGCAATTATAACTCTGGCCTCCTACAAAATACTGATCTTGGCAAGGCAGAATGGTGTTCTTTGATTTTCAGTTTGATGGGGGTAGAGGAGATGGCATGATGGCAGTTGGGAGGGGGAGAGAGTGGGAGAAATAGAGAGAAATTACATGGGCGAAGAAAATAAACAATAAAAATGATAAGTACAGGTCCAGATACATATTTGAATGGTGAGATTATAATTACTAAAAAGGAAGGGGTTCTTTGAATTCCCCACTACTTTCCTAAGGTTGTTCACCAAATAACTAGTATCAGATGGGTCCGGACTTGTAAACATCAGAGAAGCATTTCCTATTGCAGTGCTACCCAGAAATTAAGTAAAAAGAATTAGATCTGACTATTCAGATTATAAGGACCACTTGTTGCTCTGTAGCAGATATCTTGACTTGTATTTCTAAAAATCTTGAAATGCAAAGATCACAGACCACAAAGGGTTAAGTGAACAGTTCTCCATGGCATCATTTCAAGGAACCTCCTAATGGAGGAGTCTGAATCAGGTGCATTTCTTACATGTGAATGAATAAACATGTGTATGCATATAAGTTTACAGAGATGATCACATACATTTTAGCCCCAACTCCAGTCTCAGGAGTGTGACATTAATTCAAGTACACCATCAAACATGAGAATAAAGGCAGTGGGTTCTGACCCCTCCATCATTATCATTTGGTACCCTTTCCAGGTTACTGTGCCACCAGTAGCTGCCTGGCATGCCTTTCTCCACTGTGTTCTGATTCAGTGAGCACCTTCCAGCTCCGCCCCACTCAGTCCTCCAACCTCAAATGTGGTCTTTCCAAACGTCCATGCAGGAGCAAGCCGTCTACCTCCTTCCGAGCTTAAGCTGTCCATCCGCCCGTTCTTAATTATGTGTCAATGTTTAATCAAGTCAAAAACATTCCTTGCAGCAGAGCCCAAGTTTGGACAAACTCTAGCTCCTCGAAGGTTGGTGTTGCTCTGAGGACTTTATTGGACACGACTCAGAGAAGGCAAAGGGTATGGAAAAGGAAGAGGGTGGAGAAGAAGAAGGAGAAGAGGAGGAGGAATAAAAAAAAATAAAAGAGCGAAAGTTATTATTGAGTCACTTGACTCACCGTAGGCCCCCACTGCCAGTGAGTGAAGACTTGAAAGGGTACACTTTTGAGGCAAATACAACTTGGCCAGTGCTGCCTGAAGAAATTCAGCCAAAAGTTTATCAAGTGCTATTTTCTTTTATTCTAAAAGTATGTTTGTGGATTCTTTTTTTTCCCCCGAGATTATTCTTGGAATCAGAGCTAAGCTATTAAGCAACCGACACCTGAGAGGAAAACAAACCCCAAACACTCGTGAGGATTTCAAATCTAAGTGTTTGCAAATATGAGCATAATCTAGAGGAACAGGTGGAAGAAGGTCCGCACAGGGTGAGGGGAAAAGGGTGGGGAGAGGAAGCAAATATGCAGGAGAGGGAGCAGAGAATAATAAGGGGTGCGGGGGAACAGAAATGGACTATATTAATTGGAAAGTACAAAGGCATCTCCCAGGGTAGAATACATTCTAAATGCAGTTTATTGTCTTCCAGGACCCCTGGAGTTCTGGCAGTGTGACTAGCTAAAGCCAGCTCCTCACTTACCATCTTGCAGAAGAAAGCGCTGCAGAAACTGGGCCCACTCAGCTTTTTCTCAATGCCAGAGTTAGCTTTAAATGGGACTGCAGAGAGGAAGGAGCAAGGAAGCGAGTTCTAATCCGCTGGAGCTGCAAGTGACGCGCAAGGCTCCCAGCGCGGGTGCTGCTCTCTGGTTTAGGGAGAGGCTGTCAAACAGGTGATGTGCCTCGGGAGCCGCCCAACCTAAGCCACAGCCACTGGAGCTCCGGAGACACCCGCGCTGGGACGTGAGACCTGTGGGACGTCTTGCGAGGGGCCAAGGAAGGACCCGAGGCTTCAGGTCACTGGGGCAGCGTCCGGTCAAAGTCTGTGCCTGTGCGAGCTGAGTCTAAACAGTTCACCTGGCGCGGTGGTGACTGGCGATGGGAACTCAGCTGCCCGCTCTCTCTGTGCCACGCGCCCAGCAGCCGGTAGGGCGGGGCTGGGCAGGGCGACTAGCCAGCCCCTGGTGGCATCCAAAGCCCAAGCCTTGGTCTCTGTGCAGCGCTAAGAAAACCCATCCAAGGGACCCTGGTGTGAGTGACGTACTGTGCATACCCTGGTCACAGGATAACAACAAATGATAGCAACTTGATAATAAAGGCAACTTTATTTTCTTTTATTTTGTTAATAGGTCTTATTTCACCCAGTTGTTGTATGTTCAAATGCGGGGTCAAAATGTTATCAGACCTAGAATATACATTTTCTAAGACATGTATGCCATGTCTAATTCCACATCATTGTGGACAATGGGCTTCCCACAAGTACTCAATAAAAATTTGTTCAAAGAATGATTTAATGTTCGCATTTAAGAATCTACAGTACTTTTTCTCTGAATTGGCCTGGTGCATACCACTGTTACATCATTTTTTTTTTAAATCACGATTAAGAAAAGTTTTCTGTCTATACTTCCTAAAATACTATATTTCCCTATCTTTAATTTAAAATACTATATTTCCCTATCTTTAATTTAAAATACTATATTTCCCTATCTTTAATTTAAAATACTATATTTCCCTATCTTTAATTTTATTCTCACACCTATCCCCTTATTGTTCAATCTAGGGATGAAAGAGAAGTCTCCTTGAGACAGACTTTAGTGCCTCTTTTCACCTGTTCTCATCATCTAAATGGAAATAAAGCCTGAACAAACGTGATCCAGTTCCATCAGGCCTGGGAATATCCGCAGAGGTCTCCAAGACACCCGCCAGAGACACCTGCACACCCTGTCTGCTACTGAATAAGGCACAGTAGGCAAGCTGTGGAATCTGACTACCAGTGGATAAACACACAAAGAAAATGTATAAACCAGGGAGTCGTATTAAGTTATAAAGAATGACATTATGTCATTGGTAGAAAAAAATTGATAGCCACAGAGAAACTTATACTAAGTGAAATAAACCACTCAGAAGGACAAATATACATTCTTTTGTATGTAGAGTCTCTATTTAAAATGTGTGTGTGTGTGTGTGTGTGTGTGTGTGTGTGTGTGTAAAATAGAAAAGGTACAATTTTATACCATTTGGTAAGAGGAAAAGGACCAGCAGTTGGAGGGGACAAGTAAATATGAGAAAAGTACATCATGCACATGAACAAAAATATTGTGAGGCAGTCTGTTATTTTGTACAATGAGTAATGTGATTAATAATTAAAAAAAAATAAAGAGGATGACAGTCAGTATGGGAGCCAGGTACTAGTATTCTCTCTATTTAAAAAGAAAGCCCTGAGGTTAGGAAAATGAACCTTGATAGTAGGCTTCCAACCTCTGAAACCGAGGCCAGTCCTCCTGTGGCACAATTGGTGGGGAGCTTTGGAAGACCAGTGGGTATATGACAAGGAAACCGAGAAGCAAAGTTTGAGTCCGGCTTACGTGTAGTTCTTTAGAGAGAATTTGACCTTTCTTTGAGTGTCCTCTTCCTCTATTTGTAATGCATAGAAGTGAGAAAAACCATGATCAAAAAGGGTATAGAGAAGAAAGTGGGAGAATGTGCCTGAAAGGTTCCTTGCTCTGACAATATTTATTTGAAAAAAAAATGTAAATGAATACCACTACATGTGAAGACTGCAGCATCAAAAGTAGACGAACTGGATCACTCAATGCTAGCCCTTCCCAGGGTGTTGTAAGAGAAAGTAGTCCCTTCTTTGTTCTTTGAGTACAGAGGACAAAGCCCCAGAGCATGGGGGGTAACAGACCAAATTCACTTAGATCTTGCATATCTACAATCTTTTATAAAGAAAAGAGTTGTTGATGCTTTAGTCCTGAAAACAGCTAATCTCTTAAAAAAAAAAAAAAGACAAAAACCTGGTTAGGTGTGGGATGAGCACAGAGGTAGAAATGGGTGTGGGGGGCGGGGTTTGCTGGATGGACTTCCTTTAGGAAGCTTTCACAGATAAGATGTGCAAGACTTTGCAAGACACATTTTCTTCTTCTCTCCAAAACTGATACAAAACAGGTAAATGAGGAAATATAGTAGGGTAAAAATAACAGAATGGAATATCAGCTTTGCAATAAAATAGAGATGGATTCCAATTTCTGATCTTTCCTGAGATGGGATTATATGGGTTGCATTATCAACGTCTCTAAATCCTGGTGGCCTGTTTGATAAGTTAGATGAAAACAGCATAGAAAACAGGTCAAATATGAACCATATTTGTTAATGTTCAATAATTTCCCAGTTTGCTGATTAGATAGCAGTAGCTTTTATTGTTATTCATAGGGAAGGTTCTGCCTTTGAGGATGCATAAATGTCTACTGTTCTGCTGAGTCTGTTGGAGTCACTGAAATGAATTTTGGATTTGCAAAATGGGAGATTTTGAGGGCTAGATGTAAGTTTTTCAAGTTCTCTGATGTATTTTTATCACATAAATAATTTGCAAACCATCAACTACTTTAGCTAAATAGATGTGGTATGGTATGTGGAGACAGAAATACTGAACACCAAGGAACTATGGACAATCAAATGTGAATCAATCGTAAATTCAGGCTAAAATTAAAACACAATGGAAAAGTTTCACACCCTTGAACTCTATGCCCATCATTTTGTTAAGGTTTACTGCTTAAGCAGGAACCTAATTACTATTATTATTTTTTAAAAAAAATCACTGAACCAAGTAAGCAATAATATGAAATTATTTGGTATGTAGAGCCATGTGTATGAAATAAAGGTGCATGTTTCTTTACAATGCACACCAACCTATGCAAACTTGTTTCTTATGTAAGTAATGGGATCATTTGAAAGTTGCCTTTGTGCTGTGTTGGAGGAAATGGAGTTAAAGGAGAGTCTAATAACAGTTCAACTATTGGATCAGGTATATATATATATGTATATGTGTATTTATGTATATGTTATATATATATATATATATATATATATATACACACACACATACACACACAGGAGGTAATTTAACCTACATAACAAAAGGTAGAGTATGATCACAGGTGGGGTGAGGTTATAAATAGATGGGCATATGGAATGGTCTTTTATTTCATCCCTGGAGAATCCTTTCTTCAATTTGCCCATTAGTGGATTCAGTAGCATATATAATAGAGAAGAATCATTTTTCTTTGTAAACACAGCTCCTTCCCATTGCATAGACAGATGAGTCTCCAAGCAAGAAGAGGCTCACATTTCTCCTTTCTCCTACAGGTAGAGTGTTACATGTGGAAAATTTCAATGCAGCAGTTTTGTATTATAAGACTTACAATTGCCATTCTTTATTGTATCTATGTAGCCAGGCGACGGTCAGTGCACTGGATACAATTTTAACTTTAGTCATTCAAAGATATGTGTGAGGAGCATTGGTTTTAGTGTGGACAGAAACTTGTCTACTACCCATCACCTGGTTGCTCTTGGAACTTTTTAATGGTTATGATATATGACATAAGATTTTCAGTGATAAAAACTGAATATGTGAAAAAAGAGTCAACATATAATTCTGAGAAGAAAAAATAAAAAATGGAGAAAAACATAGTGGTCCCTAGCCAGAAAAGAGAAATGGCTTGGATGAGGTAAAAAATAAAATGTTTTATTTAAAATCAAATCAAAAAAGTGCCTCTATATAAAAAAAAAGTGTTTTGTGTGCGTGTTTGTCGATTGTATCAGCGAGGATTTCTTTAACAACTTTATATTGACCATCATTCATTGACTTATGAAATGATTGCTGATAATTAAGTTATGCTTGATGCATTTTATTAAGTCAGACAATCATAGGAGGCAATCAGAAAATTATCATTGTAAGAACATAATATCAACTATGTACTTTACATACGTGAAATTGCTTGCAAATGGATACAGACCTGTGTTCTTTATTTATTCAGGAAAAAATACTTAGTTGCCTTGCTTTCTGCTTTTCACCATAATTTAACACTTCAGCATAGAATTTGAGTCAAGCAAGAATGAAGAGGCTTTGCCTTGCTGTGGATAGATATGAGAGTTCCCATTTCCTTCAGGTTCCACTTGAGAACTGAGGCAATCAATACCTTCCCTCTCTGCCATTAACTATGTTAGCACTGGTGGGAAGTTCTGCTCCATGGAAAGGTATCTATCTGCATTGAAATAAGAAAATGTCAATAGGACTATGAAATAGCATTTAAAAATATCACTGAAGTCTACCTCAGATTGACACAAACATTAGAGAGGAAGCATCTCAACTAAATCAAAGAGGATTCAGGGCTGAGGAGGTAGCTCTGTAATTTGGTGCTTGCCTATTATGCCAGGCCCCAGAATCCATCCCCAGCAACAGTAACAATATAAATAAACAAGTCAATAAATCTATACAAGTTTATTTTACACATTTTATTCCAACTCAGTGAGGAATGACTCAAATAGTTATGATGATTAATATATGATAGGGATATGTCCATCTAACTTTGGTATAAAATAAAGTTCTGCTTCATGAAAATCTATATTTTTATCAACTAGGCTCCATTGTTCAAGACTCCCTGTCAGGGATGCTTGGCAAGCTAGATGACAGATAGTTGATGCAACATTAGTAGCTTGGAAGGCGAATGGGCAGTGCCTGCAGCACTTAAATTTATAGAAAATATAGAAATAAGGAAGTGGTTTCTATTTCTTACAAGACAATTAGACTCATTCCATTCTACCCTTGAAATTACCTAAGAAATTAAAAATGTTAATTATTTCACAAAATGTGTAGAAAAACCCAGAAAAGCTTTCCCTCCTTTCTTTTCTTTCTAATTTATTTTTTATTAATTTTTTCATTTATTTTACATACCAATTACAGTTTCCTAGTAACAAATTAATTTCTGGTTAATTCACTTTAGTCATAACCACATCAAAGAAATTTAAGTTAATCAAATTTATGTTTGCAGTCAATTTTTGCTTTTCATATTTCTTTTTTAAAAAATAAAAATATCACATCAATGTGCACCAATGGAAACACTTAGGTCCTTTAAACAGTCTAAGAAAATATTTATAGTGGTTACTGCTGTGAAGCTAACATCAATGGACTCTGGAAAATACCATAGTAAGAACATCAAACTCCAGTCCCACTGCCAGCAAATTGGAATCCAAACTCCCTGAGGCTTTGAATGGAGGGGGCCATGAGAACAGTGCAGATGTTATGAGAGAGAGAGAGAGAGAGAGAGAGAGAGAGAGAGAGAGAGAGAGAGAGAGAGACAGAGACAGAGACAGAGACAGAGACAGAGTTTATTCCTCTCGATCTAGTTTTATGCACTTGTAGCAAGCACACACATGCAGTGGCTTCATATCCGGGTAAGAGAGCAACAAGAGCCAAGCAGGTAATAGCCTTTAGAATGCCATTTTTTTCTTTTTCCATAGAACACAGTTGGGAAAATTTTCCAACTGCAAACTGTGGAAATTACATCATGTAAAAACTGTTATGCTATGAATTCTCTAGTCCTCATCAATATAGAGTTGAATGTATATATTTATATATTTTTACATATTTGTATTCATTCATTCCCATGCACGTATCTGGAACAATCAGTAAAGCCCTCACCTCAAGATAGAGATAGAAACATTCAGATGTTAGAAATGAGCCTATATTCTTCACTCCCAGATTTCCAATAAAGGACAATACTCTATCTAGAATCATTGATGGGTAAATCTGGAAAAAGAGAAAAAGTATTCCTTCCCTTTGCTGACATCAACAGTAGAGCATCCCTACTCTTCTGAGGAGAACTTAGAGAACAACCTGTTCTCAAGGAGTGTGTTGTGGGCTCCATGTTTCTCACAGTGATGTGAATATATATACATTATTCAGACAGGCATTCTAGGGAACTTATTTAACCTATACATGTACATTTACTTCATGCCATTTACTCTCAACACCCATTCTCTCTTGAGCTGAAACACTCACTACTTAAGGGATACCAAAGGCACTTTATTTATGTATCTGTCCTGAGAATCTGTCTTATAGTTGGTGTTTCAACTCAAGAGAGAAGGGAAGGAGTGTTGTGAGCCCTATTCTGTGCAAAGAAACAATCTAATGCAAGCTCAGATATCAAGTTCCCAAGAGAAAAAAAAATATGTCAATTTGACATTTGGGCATATATAATATATTTCAAGAACTTGCAACATCCACATTCCTCTTCACACAATGAAGAACTTGAACACACTAGATTAAACTTTGTTCATGTTAGGAATTTTTCTAATGCAAGCTCTCTGCCAATACAAAAATCCCAATCAAGCCATATCACAACAAACCAAATTTAAAATATCCAGGTTTAATGGGATTTCTGAGCTCTTGGGTGACCCCCGAGGGGAAACAGGGAAGCCGCAAATGCGACCACCAGGAAGAAAAGGAAAGAGACCACGAGAAGACTTTCCAGGGGAGAAGTTTAAATAGACTGGGGGAGGGGTCCAGATTTTTGGTGGGCTGTCTTGACCCTCTTCTAGGGAGGGGTAAAGGTTTGGAGGTCACAGGGACAGGGCCTCCAAAGATGGAGACCAGAGACCGGGACTTAAAGTTCACACATCAATATAACAAAGACAGCATTTCGTTGTTTTATCTTGGTAGGGTATGCTGCATGCATGTATTTGTACATCACATATTTGGATATGCAAGTGTATGCAGGTGCACATGTGTGCACATGCCTGTGGAGGCCCAAGGTTGACATCGGGTAGCTTCACCTCTCACTCTCATAAATTGAGGCACAGTCTTTTGCTGTGCCCAAGTTTGTTACCTAGTCAGTCTACTGTGTTTGCTTTAATCTTCCATAATCTCTGCCTGCCTTTCATTGGGATTACAGGGATCCAAATTTGATCCACATGCTCACACAGCAAATGTATTAACTACAGAGTCACCTCCCCAATCTGCAACATTTAAAAAGCTGGAATAAGGGATAGTTTCAGTTCATTAGATTGCCTACAGTGTAGATTGGTATTTGTAGAAAACAACATTGCGTTCATTATGTTAAGATGCATTCAAGTACATTCTCATAAACATCAAGGTGTTACTACAATAATATTTTAATTGTTTATTACAAGCTCCTGGTCAGGCTTGCTGTCAATGCTGGTATGTTATATATACATAGAAACCACAAAAGAGTTCTGCAGTATTTATTGGGTTCCCATTTAAAATCTGAAGACTGAGGCCAACTTATTCTTTATTTTGCAATAATTTAGAACTATTAAAATGTTACTTTAATGTCTTTGATAATTCTGAGCATCATAAGGAACATTAATATTTTGAATTAAATTACAGTTGCAAATCCCATACTGCTTCATTTGGCACAATATACACAATATAGAAAGCACCATATTCTCAGAAGAGGGAAACAATAATAAATTGACATGTAAAAGTAAATAAGGAAATTTTATAATTACACAGTGGACATGAACAATCACAAAGGAAAATAAGTGGCAGCCATTATGCAAAAATGTTAACCTTACCTCTTGAGAAAGAAATTCAGGCCGCATGCAAGGTTACATAGAGGTAGCTACTCTAGTTGACTGCTTCAGATTTCCAACTACTGCCTACATTTAACCCTCAACACACTCATGCCTAAAATAATTCATCCGTCTCCACATCATTTAATGTCTACAAACAAATGTGCATATAATAAATGTACACACAACAGATAAGACTATTTTAACAGTACTTTACAAAAAAATAGGGGTATTGTGTGGATTTATTTATACATTCTTTTTCAATATTATCTTACAGGAATCATGTAAACTGTAATAATTTTAATGCACTCTTGTAGATTTCGTATAACCTAATAAATTATCTAAACCGTTACAGTGGGGGCAGATGCAATCTATCCACTGCTACCTCTCTTAGTGGATATGTTTAGATTACATTCATGTCTTTGTTTCTATAAACAATATATAGTCATATAATTTGTTTACTTACTAGGGATGTATAACCTAATTTTAGAATTTTAGGAGAATAGTGATGGAATAAAAAGTCTTAAAATCTTAACTCATGTTGCCAGGTTTCTTCCTATTAAATTGGCTGAAATTTTAGGTAGCAACACACAATTACTTTAATTTTTCAGAGCATTTCAAAACTATGATATATGATGTAGGTGTATGCCTTTTCCCTCCTTAATTTCCACATGTTTATTGAAAGCATTATTATTAATGAGGTTTAATATTGTTTCATTTATGATTGCTGCAGGGTTGGGGTTGTAATTAAGGGAGAAGAGTGCTTCCTAGCATACAGGAATCCCTAGGTGAAAGCCTGGAGTGACACATAAACCAGGATTTCTTAAATTTATTTCTTAAAATTTTGTCCCTATCTTGGCTAAATAAAACTCCAAAATTAACTGAACTTTTTTTTCAAAGAACCTTTTCAGATAGCCAGAATCATGTCAACAGCAGGAAGAAGTGAAATTCTTTCCCACATTAATGTGAATTTATTTCTTTAACCTATTGTTTTCACTTTCTCAACCGTCATTGAGATCTCACAGAAAAAGCAGGCTTCCTACTCAAAGGTCCAAACTTAAATAAAGTGGCATTTTGTTTGTTATTTATTGCACTAATTGTTCTTTGATTTGTGTGTAATCGAGTATTTGGCTAGTTTCACTTCACGTTTTCGAATGGCTTCTCTCTTTTAGCTCTGGCATTTCTGGCTGCAGGTTTTTGATAGCCCTTCTTAATGTTCTTCCATTCCGGCCACGCTTCAGGAACACCTGGTCTTCAAATGGTTGATTAAAAACCCCTAGGAATTTGTTTTTTTACAAAGTTTTTATTTTCTACTTTCTGTTTTTCAAAATTCAGTTGTAGTGGTTATGTAATTTGCCCCAAATCGGCCATTTGTTTTCCAAATATGTCCATGATAGACAGTATGTATCATAACCCTTATTTTGTCCACACCGCTCTCCTTAGTCTACGATGGGAGTTGTGTATCATAACCTTTATTTTGTCCACACTACTGTCCCTAGTCCTGCTTTTCATGCTTTCATATTTTACTCTTTCTTTTGCCCTTTTACTGGGATTTTGAGGGCTTTGCCTTATCCAATGCAGTTTCTCAAAGCTCTGTTGATGTATTTGTTTTATCATGGTTTTCCTAATTGGCAAGCATAATGTACAGTAGTGATATTAAATAAAATACATAACGGTTGTTATGGTGATGGCTAGGCTCATTTTTATAAAATGATTGTTTTACTCCAAAATTAAATTGAGCCTGGCAGTGGTGGCGCACGCCTTTAATC
>NC_022010.1:36531189-36539056 GCF_000317375.1 Microtus ochrogaster
AGAGGTAGGTGGATCTCTGTGAGTTCAAGGCCAGCCTGCTCTACAAGAGATAATTCCAAGACAGCTAGGGCTGTTACACACAGAAACCCTGTCTCAAAACACCCCTCCCCGCAAATAAGTTTCCCCTTCTATATTTATCTGCTAAACCTTTATACAAAAGTCTGTGGCTGTGTGTGTCTCTTCATAAATGCACAATTATCAAATGATAGCAGTATACTGCAGCTTCCAGACCTTGCTTGAAAGCCCAAAATCTACCTGGGGCCATTAATATTGCTTCTGCTCTGTTGCCGTTTCCTCTTTTATTTACTTTTAGAGTTTCATGCTTGTTTTCATTCTGATTCTTGCAAATTGCACACAGATAAAATTTTGCAAATTAAATTTGGAGCATAAGGCCTTTTTGGAAGATTGTGATTCATTCTTATCTTTGTAATCAGGAAAAGTGTTTTCTATCTCAAATTCTATTCCAGGTTTGAGATTATATTTTTTACACTGCCATCAGTTTTGCAAAAGTAAATCTTTCCAGTATCCTTAAATCAAGGGTTTTTGTCTAGATTTTCACTCATGAATTTATATTTTAAATGTAGTTAGACATCATTTATAATTTAAAAGCTTAGTCACAATTATCATTTTTCTTTTTGAGATTATGATAATATAATCATATATATACATATACTTTAATATGTCAAATTTATAAAGAATAAAACATAAATCTATAGTTAATATAGCAGCAACTGAAATATTAAAGATTAATACAAATTTATCACATTAAATAGCTGATAAAGTTACATCAACGGATGGTGTATAGAGTACAGTAGAAACTTGCATCACTTTTAAAGTTTATAAATGTTATTTTACTGCTTTCAGTATTAAAGAAAAGTTGAGTGAGAAGTATGAAACTTTATGAGATGATTCCTTATCCCTTAAATTCTCATCCTTGTAATGTGTTCCAATAGGTATAAACTTGCTAAAAATTCAAGAAAAAAAATTGGAGCATTATGGGACCTGAGTCCTATGGTTCACGCTTAGGTACACTCTTCACAGTATGCTTTTTGGGGTTTGGACTGATATGTATTGTCACATGTCTAAAAGCAAAGTAGCTACAGAATTCACCCTACTGCATTAAAATCACTTTACTCTGTTCATTTTTCGCTGTCACATCATTTTCTATCTTATCTATACTTTTAGATATTGTGTTTCCCTTTTAATTGCATTTTTGCCTATTTGAAAAAATTAATATTCACTGATATTATCATCTTGTTAACTTGCTATGTAGGGTATAGTCTGTTACTTCATTTTATTTTTACTTTTCAGTGCTCAAGCTAAAGATATAGTCCAACTGATATTTGATTAAAACTATCTCAATATTATTTAGTAAATCTTATGTTCTTATGTGCTTTCCAGTTATTAATAACTGATGCTATCCATGAATTATAGCTAATAATATAGACTAATTTATACTATCTAATCCAGTCTTCACATCAACCCTACAAGGTAGACAAAATAATCATAACTAAACACAGAGGAATAAAAGTATTTGCCCAAACTGTGCAGATGTCATGAATGGAGCAAGTATATTTTGAAATCAAGAAGATTCAGTTTTAGCAAACTTGGATGTTTTTATGTATTTCCCCTTGTAGACTCAACAAGTGTGAGTTGCTGACAACATCAAAAGAGCCACTTGAACTTAGGAGCAATGAATAATTGAACACGCATTTTATAAATCTCTACAGATATCACCGTGATTGTTTATTAATGATTAAAACTTACCCTGGCATTTTAACATTTTAAAGTATATTTATCCATTACCACTTCCCATAAGCACGATTTTATTTTATACTTCTGTATATTTGACAAACATTATATTCTTCTTTAAAAATATTTATTTATTTATTGAGGTTATGATATAATTACATCATTTCTCCCTTCCCTTGTCTCCCTCCAAACCTCATATGCCCTTCCTTGATCTCTTTAAGTGTTATTACATACATACATGCATGCATACACACCCATATCCCTAAATGCATAAAGAGACCCTAAAATGTTATCATAATCAGGTTTTCAGGACTGACCATTTGGTATTGGGCAACTCACCTACAGGTAACCAGGGAATACTGAGAGCATTATGGTCTTACAGGAAAGTAGGTGTTCATACTAACACAACTTGAATCATACTGCCCTCTATGGGATTTTGGCTAATTTGCAACCTTTTTTTCTCTTTCCTCTCTCTTCCTTTCCCTACTTCTCTTCTTGCATTTAGTCCCCTCCTCCCTGAGTTTGTGCTTAAAGACACAATCACGGATTGCAGAATGAAGTTACACAATTAAAACTTAGGTGTAAGGTGTGTATGTAAAAGGAGTATTTGCTAAAATGGGCAACATACCCATACAAGATGCCCAACAGCTGCTGGACTAATAATACTTTATTCAGTAGAATTTAATATACAGTACAAATACCAGGGCAAAGCACAGCCTTAAGCTCACACATATGCACACAGACACTGATTTGGATAAAATCAGTTCTCTAAATCATAGATTGAAATGTAAATCATCAAACTTTGATAAAATAATCAAGAAAAAGGTAGTAATGATAGGTGATTTGATAATCAACTTGCAAAGGCTGTGTGTTTTTGTGCCCCTATGTGGCCTCCCCTCTGGGAAATTCATGGAAAGATAATTTAATGACAGAGATGAAAGGAATATTTGAGATCACCGTGTTTTTTCTCTTAGTTGCAGAGGTCCTCTAGGCAAAGCTCTTTCTTTCTCTCTCATGGATCTTTCTTTCTTTCTTCTTCCTCCCTTTCTTTCTTTCTTTCTTCTCCCTTTCTTTCTTTCTTTCTTTCTTTCTTCTTTCTTTCTTTCTTTCTTTCTTTCTTTCTTTCTTTCTTTGTTTTTTGTTTTGTTTTTTCAAGACAGGGCTTCCCTGAGTAACAGTCCTGACTGTCCTGGAACTAGATCCATAGACCAGGATAACCTCGAACTCACAGAGATCTGCATATCTCTGCCTCCTGAGTGCTGGGATTAAAGGCATGGTTTAATTTTTAAAATTTAAATATGATTAGAGAATTTCCCCATTCCTTCAGCCCATTCCATGTATCCTCCTTGTCAAATACATGACCTCTGGCCTCCTCCTTTTATTTAATTGTTGTTTCATAAATATTTGACAAAATATAGAGACAAATTACTTAATCATTACAATGCTGTTGTACTTTACAAATTAAGACAGAATCCTTAGCAATGAATAACTATTTGAGCATCTATTTCCTATGGAAGAATAATTTTCTTTGTCTCGGAATTCCTTAGTGGTCTGTAGTTCTTTGTCTAGGATTGGAACCCTGTGAAATTGCTCCTTTCAATATTATCATGTCTGTTTATAGTATCCTTGCTCAGTTCTGGTCTAGAACTCTTTTGTAAAAGTTCTCAGAATTTCTGGGTCAATGATATCTCTCCCTTCACCAATAGACTCTGTTTGGCTTCAGTTTATATCATTTCTACTCAATTATTGCTATGTCTTCCTAGGTGTCTTTGGTCTCTTCTTCTTCTTCTTCTTCTTCTTCTTCTTCTTCTTCTTCTTCTTCTTCTTCTTCTTCTTCTTCTTCTTCTTCTTCTTCTTCTTCCCCCCTCCTCCCCCTCCTCCTCCTCTTCCTCCTCTTATTTTCCTTTGAGAGTTTCAAGTCCATAACTGACTTATTACTTTTCCTAATAGTTCTTTGCACTAAACATAGCATTTCACTTCTTATTTATAGCTAAGACTTTTTCTATACACTGAGTATATCACATAAAATATACTTTTCATCTAAGTGTTATGTTGATGGAGTCAAAGCGAAGAGAGAACTAAGAGTTTGAACAAGGCTTTGTCTTAAACTGGAACTCTCTTCTCTTAGAAGCAAGCATGTAGGCTACTACGTCCTTTGCCTTGATTTCTTTATCTCTAAACAAACTGTATTTCCAAATGTCTTTCAAACTTTTGGTGAAGAATTCAAGAAATATTATGCCAAAGAGTCCCATGCACATTTACTAGGCCTTACTGCATAGTTTGAAAAGTTATTAGCTGTTTAATGAAAAACCAAATTCAACTATCTTACACTAAACCTATTAACAACTTACTATTTTGTAATGAGCAAATAACATTTCACTTACTCTCTGTATTTCCTTTGTAATCTTATTAGGATGTTTTGTTATCAGCTGATATTATTTTAAAGTGATTTAATGAATATTTTCTTCATACATAATTATTTACAGTTCTATACTTAAACTGTTTAGCAGCTTCCAAATCAAAATTTGCTTTTCTTTTTGAAGGTCTTACTGTTGGGCTTTCTTCCTATGAGCTGTTGGTCTACTAAGGCCTCTAAAACAGCATAGGTGACTATCATTGTCCTTGGCTGCTAATCTGAGACTCTCTTGCTGAACACACATGTTCTGTCTGAAAAACAGAGAAGTTAAGCTTGAACTCAGGAGAAAGCTTCCTTACTTGTGGCATACTTTCTGGTGCTAGTAGTGCTATTAAGGCTATTGGGAGGCTTCATGGTGCTGGTAGATGCTATTCAGGCTGATGGGAGAAAAAAAAAACATCAACACCAACAGTCTCACTCACCCATGTATGCCATACTTCCAACAGGCCAGATAGCCACTACAGCAGCAGTGGCAATTCAGTGATCATGATAACTAACCATTTGCTGATTAGTCTTAAGGTTTGTTCCACATAAGCAGTTAATGTCTGCTGCTATAATCTTTGTCAAAAGCTTCCAATTGATGAGGACATAAGTCCTACTGAGGAAGCTAATTCTTTGAATAATTAAAGATGATAAATCTATAAAAAAATAGCCTACTAAAATAATGTTTCCATTCACAGATGAGTGCTGTTGTTAGCTTTAATCAGAGATGCTTCCCTTTGCAGTGGGCAGCATTTACTGCAGATATTCATAGCTGGTGAATGTGAGAATAAACACTGTGAAGTGCTCAGCTGTCAATAGACATATATATCACCCTCAAAGGCTCAGGGAACTTCTCAGTAAAAAGGGAGGGAAGAATGTTAGGAACCGAAAATAGTAGGGTTTTGTTATCTGGGCATGACATGGCTGTTGTACTCTCGAACTTATTGTGACAGTGCTTGCCTGCACTAGATTAGATCCATCTTTACTTTGCCATGGAGCAGAGAGTGCTGTGTATAGCACTGGTGTATAAGCAGCTGTTGGCTGATGGAAGAGGGAGAAACATGTTCTTCAGTGGTGTAAGCACTGGCAAAATACCCTTGCCTTTCCAAATAAAAAACACCTTTCTGTAAGTAACCTAAAGAAGCTCACAAAGTCACCCCTTCCCTTTAAAAAAAATGAAAGTAGAAGCAAAAAAAATAGCAGGGAACAACAAGGGGAATGAATACACAAGAAGGTAGGACACAAGAATGAAGTGTATGGTGAGTATAACAGCAAAATATAGCATTATGTATTTACGTGCAATTAATGTACCCTAATAAAAATATAACAAAATTTGTCAAAGAGGAAAGTGTACCAGTACTCCAGAGCATCTTCGTTGAAGCCATGGCTCAATATAACACTGAAATGCATGTCTAGATGAAGATTGAAGAAACTAATGAAACTCATGGTGCATGAAATCATATGTAAAACAACACAAAACAGGTAGAGTCTGTGTGGAATGGCTACAATGTAAATGAGGCAGACACAAGAGCTCTACCCTTCACATAGCAGCTTGATGGAGCTGCTAATTTCTCTCCCTGCCCTGGTCCACTTCCTTTCTTGGAAGTGGATTTTATCTTAATGACTTCTCTTATATTGCTTACAAAAGACCCATGTCTTTAGTATGTGCATATCAATTTTATGTTGCCTGAAACAGTGGTTAAGACTCATCTCTACCAATAAATAGATCCAAATTGATCAGTACATTGCTTGAAAATAATCCGTACCCCACTGCATTGCCACCATTCAAATCAGCGAGGTGATTCATATTCTGAAATAAATCTTCCCTGAGTGTTTTATTCTGTTCTCTCTGTGCTTACATACTAGAGTACCACAATGTATGTCATGGTCACTATATTGTTAAAACTATGAAGTCTAACTACTTTTCTCAGCCAGTTTTATTCATAATTCATTCATTTCACTGTCAATGTTTAAAAAAAAACATTCTGAGACATGGTGGGGAAAAAATCAAATTGATGTATCGTATTTTGTCAAAATTGGTGTCTTGAAAACAAGGTCACATAATCATGAGCATAGTGTAGCCAAGTGAAGAATTATTAATGAAGTAGGTCACCATGGAAACTGATTTAGTATTTTCTCACCACTATGACCCAAATACCTGATATAATCTGTCCTAGAGGGAAAATTGATTTCACATCACAGTTTTGGAGAATTCAGCCTGGGTCTTTTAAAAGCTCCCTGGGCCTGGGCAGAACATCATTAGCTAAGCTAAGGAAATTATGACAGAAAAAGATGGTTCAACTCAATGATACAAAGGACGATAAGAGTGAGTCAAGGAAGAGCCAGACACACAATGCCCAAGAAGATGTGACCTCAGTGACCTTGTTTTATCCAATCCCTAAAGTCTCCAGAACTCCCCACAATATTACCAACAGCTTGGCATAAGCTTTAACAAAGGAATTCTAAGAGATGGTTCATATTCAAACCAATGCAGAAATCAAGTGCATCAAGGGTGAACCTAGACAAGCAATGCAGTTACATGACTTAGGACAAGGTATAGGAGGAGGTTTGAAGTGACACATATTTTAGGAGAAAGCTGGAGTGTTTACTTGTGAAGTTCATTTTTTTCTATAAAATAGAAGATAATAAATTCATTGATAAGTGTATTGGCTTGTAGACAGCTAGAAAGGTCAAAAGTTGTGACAAAAGGAAGGAAAGGAGGAAAAAGAACGTCAGAGTCAAGGCAAAAGGAAAGCCACGGATGTATTCTGAGGCTGGGGCAGACAGATGCAGGAAGAGTGTCTGGATGGAGGACTTCTCTCAGAAGAGGAAGCTCCCAACTCGAAAACACAAAGGTGGACAGAAAACACAAATTGTGGTGGCACATGCTGATAGGATTTGCTGAAAGAAGCAGAGGCTGAAGGATCATGAGTTTGAGGCCAACCTGGGCTAATATTTGGAAAAAGAAAACAGAACATGCCAGGAAGTGGTGGTCTTCCCTTTTATCCTAAAAGTTGGGAGAAGAGGTGAGTTCGAGGCTAGCTTGGTCTACAAATCGAGTTCCAGGACAGTCAGGGCTACACAGAGAAACTTTTCTCGAAAAACCAAAAAAGCCCCAATCCAACAAAACAAAACAAAACACAACAAAGCAAAAGTGAAAATGGGCAAACCAAGAAATTAGCCAAGGGTTAGAAAGACTCGATTTTCACCAGATAAGGAAATAAGGTTGTAAAAGGGTCGCTTGTGCTACACAAACAAACATACACACACATACATGCACACATGCACACAAACACACATCCTCTTCGGTACAGTCCAGAACTCACTTAACCAGCCTTCAAGAGTACTCATTGGAAGGATAATTTTACTAACTTGAGAGCCTCTCATGAATGACCAGCACTCCTGGGAATATGTACAATATCAGCAACAGTATCAGTTCTACCTTAATGCACTCAGAAATTAGATCTCCATTATGTATATTCTTCTTTGGCCACCCATCTTACTACCATGGATTCACTACTAAGCATCCAGTCCTAGAGCCAATGAATTTCAGGTTTGTGATTGAAATGTTTCTATAATTAAATTGCCTCCATTGTTTTGAATTTAACAATTTCTCCATTACATTCATAAAATTTCTTAAGTGTATAAACTTATGAAGTTTAGTGATATGTTTGAGGACTTGAATGCTAGTGGTAATTTGCCTAGGAGGCTTGTGGT
>NC_022010.1:36539306-36559208 GCF_000317375.1 Microtus ochrogaster
TGTGTGTGTGTATGTTTAACTTAAAATATAGAATCTTCTTGAAGGGTAAGCTAAAATGATTTTTTTAAGAATTTGTTAATACCTTATAGTTTTCCTTGAACTGATAGTCCAGTGGTATTGCCAATATAATACACATATGTCTTAAAACTAAAATGAGGTAAAGAATACGAACATATAAATAACACAAATTGCACACATTTCTCATTACTTTCATTTTTGAAAATCTTGAACATTGAAAACAAGAAGTAAAATTAGAATTTTACATCTTTTTATTTTCAAAGGTGACATCATAGAAATTGATCTCCATGACTCTACCAGTTAGCATCTCATATGCTGCCCAACTGTCAACTAAACAATTCTCTATTGAAAAGGGTTCTTTTTCATCCCAGAAACTCCCTGTACTTTGTCTAAGAGAGTTAGGAATCCTCAACTACTTGTTTGTAATTCCCAGGCTTTCCCAGTACTTTCTCAATTTGATTCACATATTTTATTTCATGTGAAGTCATCTTATCTAACACCTTTTGCCTTCTGAGATCTCATGCAAAACATACCCTCCCTATTTCCCTCACCCCTACTGGTCTTATGGGTAAAAACTAGCTCAGGGCTGAGATACATGTCATACCTAACAATGTGGTTTTTGCTAGTTATATTAAGGTTAGGGTTAGGTTTAGGGTTTGGGTTAGGGTTAGGGTTAGAGCCCTTCAGTACAGTATTTCACCAATGTTATGATGTAAAAGTGATTGAGACTTAAAGGGTCTTAAGAATGTCCTACTTCTCCTTTTTTCCTATTCTTTTGTGCTTCCCATCAGACTAGGGCCACTTGCTTTATACTATAATATTTAATATTCATGAAAAAGGGAGTTGAGTACTTTTCACAAACCAGTTCTCAGGAATAGTACCCAATAAAGTTCAGTTACTGAAGAAAATGACTAATGAGGCCAGCTCTAATTCTTCTCTTTGGATGGAGACAAGAATCATGAATCTTTTCTAGAGTAGATGTGCATTTTGTGCATTCTGTAGGAAGGAAGGAAGCCTGGGAGCTACACACTCTGCATAAGAGCATTTTGTAGTGACTTGTTTTCTGTTATCAGTGGTGATATTTTGTTTGCACTTTAACAAACAAAGCTTGCCTGAAGATCAGAGTGCAGAGCTAGTCACACCAGTTAACTATAGCTGCCAGGCAATGGTGGCACACTCCTGTAATCCCAGCACTAGGGAGGTGGAAATAGGAAGGGACATGGATGGGTGGAAAGAAGAATGTAAGGTGGGAGAAGACAGGAGCTCAGGGCATTCAGTCTGAGGATTCATAGGGACAAGGTCACCTCTTTGGTCTGAGTGTTTTGTAGAGATAAGAACTGGTGTTTGGCTGCTCCACTTTTCTTATTATTCAACATTAACCCCTATATCTGACTCTGGGTTTTTATTACTAAGACAAATGAGAATTCATACTGCACATATCACCATTGCTAGTCCTTGATAGCAAGCAAGGCCAGGATGGAAAACCAAAGTTTATTGTCTCGCTATAAGATGTGAACAGTGTGATGTGTGAATGATGGGTGTTGATACAGGTAGCATAGACAAGACCCTAGTAAAGAACCAGATTTTAATAAATAAGGGATTACTGGATAACTTTCATCACTGATTTTTATCTTAAGGATGAAAAGTCTGTAGTTCACAATGATCATAGTTAGACTGTTGGTTACTATTATCAGAAGTTTAAGTATCACAGATGAACTCTTCCCCCTTATCAGTCTGTTTCTGTGTCCTTGTTAAATCCTGCTCCTGAGCCCTTTTCCCTAAACTTCTTTGTTCTTCCACACACATATGGCCATAGCCCTTCCCTTTAAAACCAGCACATATCTTTTAAGCACCGTGTTTTTATTCTACTCTGACTTTGCTTGCCCCAAATCCAAGACAAGTACAATGAAGTATGTTCTAAATGAGGACTAGAGAGACCTAAGTTGTATGACTTGACTTACCCCGACCTACCGTGCAGGGTAAGTCACTGAAGTTCTCTCCAGAGGGCTGATTTTTCCACTTGTTGACAGAACAAGTCTCGGAGTGGAATTCTCTCTGCCCTTTTTGATCTAGGAACTCTGAAACTTTCCTTTTCAAAATTCTCTCACAAATCCGACCTTCTTGAGCTGTTGCATCCTTCAGACACTAGAGGGGGTTTCCTGGAGACAGTTCTAATATCCCCCAGACTGAAGCAAAGGGCAACTCCATTAATAGAGATAAACTTCCTGATAAAGAAATGCAGCTCCATTTTCCACTGTAAAGAGCATATAAATAAAGGGAATGTTGCAACCACTGTAGTAGTAGCATTTTTATTATGTGTGACCTTGCAGTGTGGAGTTCCGTTAATTTGCTTTAAAGCTAGGCACACATGTGGGATCCCAGTACTGGAGAAATAAGGACGAGGGTATTGTAAATTCAATGACAGCCTCAGCTACAGAGTAAGGGTAAGGTCAGCCTTATCTAAACAAGACCCTGACATGAAACCAGCAAACAAACAAACAAAACACTAAAAGGGAGAGTCCACTAAATCAATTTGTTCTAAATAGTGATCAATTCTAGAACATTCTACCTTCCACCTTTAAATTTGTTAATGAAAAGCCTGTTTAGAAAACAAATGCAGAATATGTGCAAATATGAGAGTAAGATTTAGTACATAGTTAGGTGTTGAAACTTTACTATGCCAATGGCTTGAAATCCATATTTATGTTCATCTGTTTGCTCATTGACGAACAGCTTCCCTGGTTCTTAACTTGACTGTTTCAAATAGTGTTGTAATAAAGACAGATATGTAGGTATCTCTATCATGAAGGAAAAACATTTTTAAAAGCTGGACAGGATGGGTATGGAGTAGGAAGGGAACACATAGATAACATACCTACTATGCAATTTAGTATGGAAATCTTTAAAAAATCGTAAGCTAGAACAACCATGTAATCCAGTATTGTCCAACTTAACTTATAACATGGTCACTTTAGGGACCCTTGACCAACAATATCTCTAGACTTCATAAATAAATAAAAAATCAATTTTTCTTTGAATTTATCTGTTCATGCAATATATACATAAAAGAATATGCAAACAAGCAACGTGTGTGTGTGTGTGTGTGTGTGTGTGTGTGTGTGTGTGTGTGTGTGTGAAGTTGGATATCTTTTTAATATAGGGATTCTCTGAAAACACATAATGGAGGCACAGACCAGTCAAATAACTGTCTAAGAGGATTAAAGTCTACTGTATATTGAATTGCTAGACTTATAGGGCAAGTGTCAAGGCCATTTGTTCAACTAGGTCATATGCTACTTCAATGATTCTTCTAGTGCAGCACAGATGAAGCAAAGACAACGAAGGTGAAGGTGATCCAGACCATTAGGCTAGGCCCTGATGGCTGCGTGGCTAGTGTGCTTTCCCCAAAAAGAAGTACTTGGGAGCAAAAGAAAAAAAAAAGAAACAGAATTAAAAAAAAAAAAAGAAAAGAACCCTATGTATCTCAGTCTTATCAATGGAAATTGTTAGTCATAATTCTAATGGGGACTCCATGGACTTAGAATTTGATATATGTAATATACTATCGACAGGTTGTTCAACCATTCCACTTCATTGTTAATGTCATTTTGGTCAGTTGGTCAATCTGACCAAATACTCTGTTCTCTTGTCACAATGCTGCACTTCTCTCTCTTTTTTTCTTATTCTTTCAAACTTCAGAGATTCCTGTTGTCAACCTCCTTTCCCCAAATCAATGGTTGGATTTGTTCTAGATTAACCCTAGTCCTCCTCTTATACCTTGCCAAGATTCCACTGTCTTTCTGTACCTTGATAAATTCTAAATGCATGTGGTTAGTTTGTCTTTTTGATCTCAAAAGAGGGCCACTGTCTTAATGCAACCTTGTCTCCTTCTGGACACACTGCAGGAAGCACAGGCACACTGTATCCAAAATAGATACATGCTCCAAGACCATTTCAATCTTCCACTCAGCAAATGAGGCTATCATCCATGCTGTGCCAGAGTCAACTCTCTCATCTTCACCTTCCACAGTTCATCAGAAAAGACATCTTTCTTTCTCCCTATGTGGTATTTATATTGATTATTTGGGAATTTTATATAATGCATTCCAATCACATTCCTCCCATGTCTACCCTCCTACCTTTGTGCTCCCCCCAAAGGAAAAGAGTACACCAACTTCAATTTGTGTTGTCCATAGACTCATTGGCTCATGGTCAAACTCCCAGCGGCCAGGCCCTTAAAGATGAAGGAGTCCTTTCCCATTACATCCTCACCAGAAGCCATCACCTGTTAATAGCTACAGTTCAGCATGGCTACCCTACTCCCTACCCTCCAGTTTCCATGGTCACCTGATCGTTGGCATAAGGTGCTATAACATCTTGTTTGGCTATTAGAATAAACATGTTAAAACATTACTGGATTCAGTGACTCACATTTAATCTGTATTAAATTAAATCTGTAATTAATGGACTTTTAAACAAATTTAGAAATTAAAATTATGAACTAAAATATTTCTGCCCCATGTTTACAGTGATTAAATAATAAATTCATTGAAAAAGAGAAGTGACAATTGATATTATAAAATATTTAAAACTATATAAAGCAGTGAGTTTTTTCACCAAAATTTGATGATTGGTTAGAAATAAATGTATAAAGTGCCTTATGAATTTAAAAAATAAAGAAACGAGCTGTGGCTGTTGCTCAGTGGGATAGCACTTGCCTAGCATGCAATCATCCTCTTACTGCCAAGCAAACAAACAAGCAAAATCCCCACAAACCTGGAGAAACAAAAAATGAAAATTGAACTTACTGTCTAATGTACAAAACGAGGAGAAAAATGTTCAAAGTAGGAATTAAAGTAAAAAGTGAAATAATGAGAATAATTGTAATAAAGAACTGAAAAAGTACTGAGCTCATCAGAAAACTTCTTTAATTAGTTTTTAATAACCCTGTCCACTAGGCATATATGTAATTTACCTGGCAATGAAAAGAAGGAATATAAAATGTCTAAGATACAGAGAGAACTATAAAATGAGTTATTTTAATAAAAATCAGAAGGCACTGTGAATTTATTAATGCAAATCATTTTGGTCATTTTCTTATTAATGTTTTAGAAATACGGACGTTTAAAATGTTAATTACAGAGCTGGAGAGATGGCTTAGCTCTTAGGAGCACTTCTTGCCCTTGTATAGATAGCACCAAAATTCAATTCCGAGAACTGATGCCTGGCACCTCAGAGTTGCCTATGACTCCATTGTCAGGGGATATGAAGTTCTTTTGGCCTCCATGGGCACTCTATGCAGTGTTCCAACTGACACATTGGCATGCATATCTCAAAATATGAAAAATCAATTGAAAATAATAATCTGTTTTCCTCATGTGTTTTCACTAACAAGTGTTTGGTTACATTCAGGGTTGACCAATCTTATTTTATTGGCATCAATAGTAGAGAGGGAACACTTAAGGTATAAAGCATTTTATGAAGCTAATGTAGCGTTCAGCGAAAACTGATTGAGAGTCATTGAGAAGATCCGTTGTTCAAGCTTCCCCATCAAAGTTCTGAAAGCACAAGAAAAGGCTGCCTTTGTCTGTGTGACGTCACTGCATTATTACCATCCACGGTTTAGAGAAGGATTTAGTGGGTATGGCTACTCTTTGGCTTCCAGTGTTTTCCTTCATGCTTGGTCTCTAAGTTTCCTTCTCTTTCTGTGAAGGATTGACGCGCAGAGCTGCTACATGACCTGCGATATCCCTGCCTTTAGGCTTCACTTCCTTTCTCCAGCCACCGTCCCCAACACAACCGGGAGCTAAACATCAGTGCCCGGAGCCATTGCCCTGAGTGCTCCCTGCTCTGCACTGAGGGCTCCCAGTGGTCATCGGCCCCACCTGATCACCAGGCATCTGGTCCCATCGGCTCTTCTGCTTTGGTGTGCATTCTCACTCCTCCGCTCCAATTAGACAGACAGCACACTCAGCATGCTCCATGTCAAAACAACTGACTTCTAATATACTTGTATTCACACTTTTTTTTTTTTGACACTCATGCTTTATTAGCACATGCTGGCTTGGCATTATTAACTCTTCTCTCCCCCGGGCTGCCAGAAAGAACCTTTGGAGTCAATCCTTAGCATTTCTTGCCTTTCCCTCCCTCTAACCAGTCTCACTGGAACCACCTTGGCCCAGTGCCCATCACTAACCTGGAACATGGCATCTTCCATAGCCTCTTGTTTTCCCAGTCTGCGCAGCTCATCACTGCTCAGTTTTTGTCGAGCGTCCTGCTCCTTTCTTAGCTCGCTCGATCGCCTTCCTCAGAGAGTCATTTTTTCTTACAGCAAAAATGCTACAAGATTTTAAGAATTCTCAAAATTAGTTGCTAGTGTCTAGTCAACAGCATCTCATATTTAATTGCACCTCTTTATGGTCCAGATATAACATGAAATCTCATTGTACGTTAATCACACTGAAAGTGAAAGTAAAGACCTCCCACAACGACCTTGTAAATGAGCCTCTGCCTATGGAAATGAGATTATAGTTTGTGTCAGCATGGCTTTCATTTATTAATAGAGTTTTTGAAGAGGCTAAACTGAAAAGGCAAGTTTATTAATATATGGTACTTTCATTCTTATTTAAAATGAGTTATTGCTTGCTTAATGACAAGTAATAAATACATACATTTTAAAGAAGGCAACTGGTGTTTAAAAGCAACCCCTTGGTTCTGATTGTTAACTGGTTTTCTCCCCTGGGGGTAGTGAAGACGCTGGGCACAGCTTGTCTAACATTATCATAAAGGGTCATTAAGAAAACAGCCTGTAACTTGTACTGATCTGTGGTTTCTGCAATTTCCCATTGACTTATATCCTCTAAATCCCTGGTCTTAACGTCGTACAGTTGTTTCCTAATTCACTTTAGGTCACATGTCATTATGACAGTGTCTGTTACTCAGGGGTCCAAGTCCCTTGCCACCTTCAGTGGTTATTTAATATAATAGCAGAGATTATGTAATTGATAATGAAACTGGATCACAACTGAGGCTTAATTTGGGGGAGCAGTGGCCTATGTTTGGTGGATATTCAACCTTTGAGTTGCTCTGCCCTAATCTTCACATAGTCCAAAATTCTCAGATTGTTTCATGAGAGAATTTACAATAATAGCAACAAAATCATAAGTTTTAAAATTAGCATTATTTAGTTAATTTCCTACTTATATTTATTCTTTTATGGATTCTTTAATTTTATCTTTTAACTTTTGTATTTTCTGTTTACTTTTGTGTTTATATCCACTTTTTTGGTCCCACAAATGTTATCAATGAAAATGTGAATTTTCTACACAAATTCAATCATGATTCATAATTTTATGACATGTTTATTTTAGATATATAAATGAAGAATTTGCATATTTGCTTATGTAATACTTTTCTATGTAACTTTAGTAATATAGGCATTATACAAAATAAAATAAAGTAACTTAACATTTAAATTGACATTTGCATCTTTAAACACTTAAAAGAAATACATTCTTGTCTAAGTTGTGATTTACCCATTTATTACCCACACCTTGCTAGGTTTAAAACAAACAGCATCGCTAAGTTCTGGAAGTAAAATTGAGCATCATTCTATGCTGCTGGAATTAGTGTGATTCATTCCAGCAAAGCTGTGCTAAAGAGCAAAGTGCAGCCTGTGTGGGTGTAAATTTGTTCAAAGCAGTCAGCAGTGCTCCTCATTTACATAGAACAAGCACATTTAAAGTAATGTATACTGACTCAAAGTATTAGGCATTTCTTGTGTAGGTCTGAGATAACTAAAACAATATCAGAAAGTTCTCATTTCCTCATAACTTTTTCCCCAAACATTGCTCAAGGACTATTTCCCACAGAGAAAACCCAAACCTGCAAATATGTACATTTAATTTTATAATGTGATATCTCTTACCTTGGGATGAGATTTCTTAGCCAGAATCATACACCACTGTTCCTGACATTTAACTTCTCTTTACTCTCTGGAAACCTCACGACTACCTGAAAATGTGTTCCACTGGCTCACACACAATTATATCATCAGTCCCCTCTGTGTGTAACAAGAGACCTTAACCACAGAACTGGGAAATAAAAGGAAGAATTATGCCAGGAGCAGCCACGATGCCAGAAACCTGCTTAGCAGTGATTGGCTAAATGGGTCAACCAGTTGAGTTTCATTCAGCACACTGGACTCTTGAGTTAACCTACGTGCATATTCTTTTTCTCATTTTCCCTATTTTTTTTTCTTTTCTAGGGTCTCCTTTGATTTCATGCTGGCTTTTTAAATTGAGGATAAAGTTAATTCACTTAACAATGCCACAGCTGGAATTGAGTATGCCTCTTCCACTGCTGAGCTGAGGGGTTGAGCTGCTTTGGTGTGTCCTATTGGATGCCCAACACCCTTGACGGCTGTTGCTGACTGGTGCTTCTAGCGACAGGCAAGAAGTTGGCTAATTATGAACATATGGTTTGGCAGACACCTTGTTAGCATGCTGCTGTGGAGGTGTTTGGAAGCAGGAGAAGGGGGAAACTTGGAGGTAGAAGGTGTGGTTGAAAGTCCCACTGATAAGCCTGGGGGAGATTTGATTGATCCTAATCTATCCTTTTTGTCAGGAGCCAGCGTGCTTCTGGCAGCAACAGCTTGGTAATAACAGAGATTTGTGGCCCTTAAGCTCTTGTGGTGATAGCCGGCACACGACCAGACCAGTCAACTGGCTGCTTAAAAGGCCTTCCTTTAATTGGCCACAGTGGTGTGAACAGAAATGAGATGTTAGGTCAAGGTACAACACATGGCCTACCTGAAATGGCTCGCCGTGATCGGCTGCACAGATGTCACCCTTTATTGATGTGATCAGCAGCAGAGGGACAGGAGACGCCTTGGGGAATGGGCTGCAGGCAAGCATGTAGTAAGAGCAGCAAGTGCAGCCTGCATGTGCATATTACCTCCAGGAAAGCAGAGGTGGATACAGGATTGAGAAAGTCTTAGTACATTGTTTGTGGGTTATTCAATTTAAAAAAAAAATGAGTGTTTGCAATTTATAGAATGGAAAAAATGAAATAAAACCCAGTAGTGAATTTGTAAAATTTTGTAAACTTGGATGGTTTTATTACTGTTGTTTTATAAATTGTGTGTGTGTGTGTGTGTGTGTGTGAGAGAGAGAGAGAGAGAGAGAGAGAGAGAGAGAGAGAGAGAGAGAGAGAGAGAGAGACTGGATGTGTATACGTGGTGCAAATGCTCAAAAAAGGCCAGAGTCTTCAGATTTCCCTGGTCTTGGAGCTACAATGGCTGTGAACTTGCTGTACAGTTGGATGCCAGTGCTGGGAACAAAACTCCGTTCCTCTAATAGAGTAGGGTACGCTTGTAATGAGTAAGACTTTGCTTGACTTTTAGTGTTTCTGATTTGTGGTCAAATGTTTCAACGTAATATTTGCTTACAAGAAAGGTTTCCACTTAATATGAGCCATGTTGGGAATATTATTGCTTTTATCCACTGGTTCCTTTTTTCTAAATTTTACAAACTTTTCTAAGCCTACTTTTTGCTTTGTTTTATTGTGGAGCAGGGTCTCCTGGTTTTGTACTCATGATTTGTTTGCTTGAGCTTATAAATCCTGAGATTATAGACTTGCATCTTTTCTGAACTTGGCTTAAAAATTATATATACATATATATAATATATATACATATATATATTTCAAATTCTATGATGTTTATGTGGGCTAGTATGTCTGTGGGAAAATCTTTGCTCTGCAAATAATACTTTTAAAAATATTTTGTCTTTTATGTGTGCATCTTCTTATGCTAATTATCCCATGTCAGACTACAGAAACATTTCTTTGCATTAGCATTGATAACTATATACACTAATTACCTAGCTCCCATTACTAAGTGGTCAGTCACCAATAATATCAGAATGGCAGTGCTTGTAGCTGATATCATATAGAAGATACATTGCTCCGGAGACCCAGGGAACAGAAACAATGTATCCCTTAGTGTCAGTTTAGACTTTCATATTTCAAACTTAAAATTAACTTTTTAAGCATTCCAAACCATATATCTTACTGAAAACACACACAAACAAATCTGGGCATAAGAGAAACCAAAGCAAAACACCAGGGAGCACAAATTTTGGAACCAGGTTGGTTAAGACCAGGCTCCAAACCCTAGCTGTAATGTGCTATTAGACACATCAACTTCATGACATCCCTGTATCCTTATTTACAGACAGAATGAGGCCCTACCTGAGTATCTGGCCTTTCAGGAGTCAGTGTAATGATGACTGAGTTACAGTCAGGACATCCTTTACGTGTTACATGCATGTTCGGACACAAAAGTACCCAGGAGGGAGGAACTAAAGTCACTTTGTGAGTTACTCTGGATTTGTTTTGTGCTGTGTTTCCTGAACTAGAATTCTGGAATATCCACAGGTAGGTTTATCCACTTCCCTTACTCACTCTAGTTAGTCATGCCTATCTTCTGCCTTATGTCTTGTTTCTCCTTCCTTGGAGGAATAACTAACAGTTTTCTATCACGTGAGGATTGGTTCCTAAGAAACATCAATGGAGGCATACAACAGGGTGCTGATCATTTTCCTCCCAAAGAATCTCAAATCATTTTCCTCCCAAAGAATCTCAAATCATTTTCCTCCCAAAGAATCTCAAATCAAAGTATTCAGGATCAGAAAGGCAGAAGCGATCATTTCTTGAACTTGTATGTGATTATCACCTCTTAAAGTTTTTTCACAAACATCTGATTATGTTTGCACCAACATCAGAATTTTAGCTTGAGGTTCATATGATAGAATCTGTCACATTTTGTCTTATATACAACACTACCTAAGCAGGCTGTAAATGAATTAAAAGTAGAAATTGTGTACATAGGAAATAAAATGTTTGATATTTACTAGATCTTCTATGTAAGGTGTCAATAAAATTGTGCTCCAGAGAATGTGAAACCGATTCATCTGTGAAGTGTTCATGATCTTTCTGACATCACTCTGATTTATCTTCAATGCCACCACTTTTATTTCCATCCCACATAAACCTTACAACGTTCTGTCATTCTCTGTCTTTTCAAAGCTTCATGACACTGTACACTCTTGTCCTTCTGCAAATTCATTGCTTTATTTTTTCTCTCTCTGCCTGAAACCTATATGTTCTTTAAAACTCTGGTCCATTATTCTCCGCTTAGCTAAAAAGCAATAATTATTTCCTCTCCTGCGTCTATTTGACAACTCAAAGTGTACTTTGACTCTAACTATAAGTGCCCTTGTACATGATTTCATGCAAATTTTATCACTTAGTTAAGGGGTAGAGAATACTCTAAGGACAAGGGCCTCAGGTTAAAAGATGGAATGAGTCTAATTCCTAACCTGACTCTGATACTAATTAACTATAGGACCTTGGCCATGATGCTTAGCTATTCAAAGTCTTAATTCCAGTCTCCACAGAATAAGAACATGATTGGCCTCACTGAGTTCTTCAAGAATGTTATAATGAAATATACAGACTCCCAATCTTGTGCAAGCATCTTGAATTTCAAAGTATGATGGAAACTGTATCTGGTAGATTTTTGCATCTCAATTATTAATCCTGTATCTGAAGTCTTGTACATGAAAAACAAAATTTTTAAAGGAGGACCACTTCAAAATCCACATGCCTCTACATTTGTGTTTCCATCATACATAGGTAATATCCAAGATATAATTCCAATGTATCCTCGCAAAATTGAATTAAAATGAACAATCTTGGCAATAAGAGGCTCTTGTTCAGGAAATTGAGGAATATAATCAATATAATAAAAATAATTCGGTGATGGAAGACTCAAGCAATAGACAGGCATTCTTGTGTCTACTATTGTCCATGCCTGGATTTCCTGATCTTGTACATAGAGTATCTAGCTATCAAAGCACTCAGTAAGATGGAAGTGCAGAGTGATAGCAAAACTGTGGCTGTGCTTTGTACCACTAAGACTTGAGAAGACTACATACTGAGGATGCTTCATTAGATACTAGGATATTGGCAGGGTCTGCGGTGGATGGCTCAGCAGAAAAGAACAGTTGCTCAAGAAACATGAGAGTCTGAAAAGAAATAAACAAACAAAAACAAGGACAAAGAAAAAACCTCTCATGTAAAAAGATAGATGTGGCTCAACCTAAGGCCTGGAATCCCCATACCATGGGAAGCATGGACAGAAAAACTGCTGGACCTGACAAACTTGACTCCAGATTCAATGATTATCCTGACTGAAGAATAAGAACACTGACGTCTTGTAGCTCTTCATCTAGGGCATTGGCTTATAAAATTTCTGCCTTCCATGTGGCCTCTGATGGTTGTACAATTCCAAGTGATATGTCCTAATCACATGTACGTATGAGCAAAGTTAAATAGACTTTAAAACTTCAGAGGATTATAAAAACAAGAAAGGTGTAGACACTTTAGGCCCAGGCAGTGTGATGAAAGAATAAGAAGCCTAAGAAGACTGACTTTTGAGGAAACAAGGTAATAAGGGCTATAAAGGGATAGGTTAGCAAGAGATGCATGTGTGCCTGTCAAAGAAAATACCAACGTCAAGAACTTGGGACTGAGTCAAGGGAAAGATTACCACATAGTTTTAAAGTATCAGGGATGAGGAGGGAAGCAATGAACATTATCAAACTAATGGTCTTGAATAAATCAACTAAGATAAATATTCACATTGTTATCACATTCAGCAACAGAGAGCTCATTTGATTTATGAGCAAGGGCTATCCCAATGTGTTATAGGAGTAGAGGCAAAACCCAGACAATAGGGAGCTTAGAAGAGTCTTTGAACACAGGTAAGGCTTTCCTCCCTTTATTTTGGCAAAAAAATAGAGAGCATACACCCAATATTTTAATCATTTAAAGGATGAAGTCATTGTTTTAACTGTATCTTTACCTTGATATACAATAATTACAACTATCTATCTAAAAAGTTTTACCTCTTTCCAAATTGAATGTCAGAACTTATGATTACTGGCTTTTCATTTCTGTTTCCTCAGCCATATTTCTTTCTTTTTTTTAAATAAGAAGGAGAACCCAAAGAAAAACTTATAGGCATCCTCCTGAATATTAACCTTCATCAGACAATGAAAGGAGACAGAGACAGAGACCCACATTGGAGCACCGGTCAGAAATCTCAAGTTCCAAATCAGGAGCAGAAGGAGAGAGAACACGAGCAAGGAACTCAGGACCGCGAGGGGTGCACCCACACACTGAGACAATGGGGATGTTCTATTGGGAACTCACCAAGGCCAACTGGCCTAGGTCTGAAAAAGCCTGGGATAAAACCGGACTCGCTGAACATAGCGGACAATGGGGACTACTGAGAACTCAAGAACAATGGCAATGGGTTTTTGATCCTACTGCACGTACTGGGTTTATGGGAGCCTAGGCAGTTTGGATGCTCACCTTACTAGACCTGGATGGAGGTGGGTGGTCCTTGAACTTCCCACAGGGCAGGGAACCCTGATTGCTCTTTGGGCTGACGAGGGAGGGGGACTTGACTGGTGGAGGGGGAGGGAAATGGGAGGCGGTGGTGGGGAAGAGACAGAAATCTTTAATAAATAAATAAATAAATAAAATCAATTGCACTTCCAATATTAGCAGCATAGTGCTTCATTTTAAATAATGCTGCTCACATTAACTAAACAATGTAGGAACCAACACACGCACACACACACACACAAATACATAGAAACTTTTCAAACCTTTTAAGAATGGACAATAATTTGAGTAGACACTCCATCATGAGGCTGGGAGATATGTTATATTATCATTAGTCATTAAGAAAACAAAAATAAAAACCATGATGGATTGATTATCACCTCACATTTATAAGAATACCTAAAATTATAAACATTGACTGTATTAATTGGTGGCAAAGATATACATAGAACTTTAAAATATTTCTAATGAGAACATGAAATGCTGTAATAATTTTGTAAAATGGTGTGATAATTTCTTAAAGCACTGAAATGTATTTACCTTGTTATAAATTCCATTTGTATTATATTTTCTTACACAAAAATAAATATGTAACCACATTATAGACATTTATATATTATACATTTATAGTGTTAGTGGGTTACTACTTCTGAATAATAAAAGTTTGACACAGAAATAATGAAGAAAAGAAGCCAACAAAGAATACATAAAATATTTCATTAATAAAATATTCTAGAAAATGCAAACTTATTATGACAGAATAGTTCCTTATTAAAACATGTGCATGGGGCCAGAGGTTGTGTGGTTATAAAGGAACATGAGAAAGATACACCACTGTGGAGACAGGTACAATTATTCTTTTAAGTACACTGTGAACCACTGAACCATCTCTCCAGCCTTTTAGAATACATTTTTCTTCATGTAATGTATGACTACAATAAATAAGTCAAATAATAAAGTCAAAGTACTGATAGATAGGAAAACAGCAGTAAGCTAGCAGGCTTAGTGTTAAAACTGTATAAATTTATAAGATGAATGACCATGTAGAAGAATTTACTGTTGTAATTATGAGCTGATATTTGATGAAAGCCTGGAACACATAAAACCCTGGAAAGCCTTTCTGTGTTACAGTCTTGAGATAGATTTGAGTAAGAAACTAAAGAGAAACTTCATTTTTCCAGATTAAAGGTTGCTGTTTTGCTACTTTGAAATTATCCAATGACTCTCTCTAACATACACGAAGTCAAACGAGGCACCTTTTCATACTGGCTACATTGAACACTAGGGGAATATTCGGTTTTCAATGCAAATATCTGAACATTTTCACAGAAGATTTTATGTAGAAAAGCAGGTGTATATATATTTGGAAGAAACAAGAAAAACTTCCTAAATCTATACCCAATGTGCTTTGAATAATTGCACTTTATTCTATTTCTAATAACTTGACTAGGCAGACTGATAATTGATGCACTTAAAAACTCATAAACTCAGATTTCCTCTATGAATAGCAGAATACAGAGGAAACCATCAGTCCCCAAATGCTGCTCTCTCTTTATCCCAACAGGTGGGCCGGGAGCTTTTCTATCCCCATAGTTATTGCTGGACTGGTCCCCCCCTTCCCCTAAGCCATGGCCTCCCCTGAGCCAGGGTTCTTTATGAGGAGATGACTCATTAAGCTTTCTTCCCAGTGGGGAGCTGACACGCGATTAATGAGCTGACACTATTCTGTGGCTCTCTCGCTAGCGCAATAAGGCACTGTTTACAAACACAGGCTGTTGTGCCTGTTAGGGAGGGCATGCTAAAATCTCCCTGCTGGGCCAGTTTGTTCAAACGCATAGGCTCCTTAAAACAATGTCTTTGTGCCTCACACACTAGATATACTGCTTTCAGCAGGGACAAGTCACCCTACTAACAACACCCTGTCGTCTGTTGGGAGGGAGAGGGACCAATGGGCTGGCTCAGCTTTGGGATTATAAATAATGTGAGCTGCAGGATGCCATCACTGAGTTTATTTACCATAGACGGCATCGTTGAACATGGTTTACCCTAGATGGACAATTTTAGATTTGTAAGCCATTTTTCAGGTTGAAATGTGTGGTTGAATCTCAAGCTGTTATATTTCCCCCCCTAAGGTTTCAGATGCCTCTTCTCAACTTGTCAGACTCTTAGCTAACTGTTTCCTCAGTGATATCTTCCTTAAAGTTTGCAGAAAAGGGTCTGGATATATAGTGCTCTGTTTGGAGTTTTATGATTGCCTCTACTACTTCATTGCATTAGACTCTGTTAATTCTTCTCCTACACTGAAAATACGGTTAATCTTTTGCACATTTCATGTTGCTTATGCTTCCATTTCTGTGAGCAGAGGCTTCCCATGCTTGTGTTCACTTGGAACATGCTACTATTTCATCTGACATTTAAGGAATCTGCTGTTTACTAACAGCATACACCTTTATATACTGTTTCGGTTTCCTGTGTTTCTCTTCAGTAGGTTAGTTATCCAGATAAATGAGGTCAGAGCCCAAGAGAAGACAGCTGGAGACTATAGCAGCAACTTTCCAATGAGGTTTAATAAGAAAGCAGCACACCACACATTCTCTAGGCTGCAGAGAATAGCTGATCAGGGACTGCCTGTGTGTTGTGTCTGACGTTAGTATGGCTGTATTGAGAGTCAGAACGGGACAATAGAGGTCAAGAGCTAGAAGAAAGCTAGGCAAGGTTAAATATAATTTTTTCTTAAATTGTTTGGAACGTATGATGAGAAAAAATAGAAAAATATTAAATAGATTTAAATGGGGATAAATAATGAGATTAAATATACATAACAAAAAGATTGATGGTCATCTGGAATCCAGATTGAAAGTAGATCTTAAAAGATGCCGGAGGAGCAGTTTGAAATCTATGGCAGCATCTGAGTGACAGATCATGACAGTCTGAGTAAGGTTAGCAATGGAATGTGACAGTTATAAAGGCAAAATGATTTGATGGATTTTTATAAGTGTCTAGAATATTATATTATATATAGAATTATCTCTATACACACATACACCCCCACATCATGATAAGTGCTGTAACACAGCAAGAAAGTGAAACAAGATGTCAAGAATTCTGACTTTTTCACCTGCTGAATGTGTAGACACTAAGAACTGACGAGATTAGGTCTATGTTCAGAGAATGAGGAAAAAACACACTTTTAGTGATAGAGTGTGGTTATATGATTCTTGAGTATATTTTTCTTTTCTCAGATCAAGGACTTGAAAACATCTATGTGAGGATGCATTGAGGCTGCAGACTTTTGTGTGAGGTACTCAGAGAAAAATGCTGCACAGAATATTTATATTCATTTGCCCACACCTGCTTAATGAATCCATAGAGATTGAGAGATTTATGTGTGTTATAATAATTATTAAAGAAGAGATTACAGATTTGAGAGATAGTTGAGCAGACAAAAAGGGATGATGAGGAGAGGGTGGAATAGAAACTATTTAAAAACAGTATCCATATGTGAAATTCTAAAATTATTTAAAAATTAAATTAAGAAAAGAAAATGTGGATTCTGAGAGGTGATGAAGCAAAAACAGCTGACATCCCCTGGTGGTAAGCACAGGCTACTGTACACATACACACACACACACATCTCACACATGCATGTGCATGTACACATACATACACACACACAAATGCATACACAAAACCACTCATACACACACACACTCACACACAAAAGTACATGCACACAATCACTCATGCACACATACAATCACTTATATGCACATACACACACATGTGCATGCACACACTCATACACAGGATTAAATAAAAGAAAGCACTGAAGCTTGACTTGATGTGTTCATGACTTATTGAGCATTCAGGAGGCCCTGACTTCAATTCTTAGTACTGTCAACCCCAAAACAAACAAGGAAAAGAATATAAGGAAAGCCCTAAACTTGTTTCTTTCACACATATTATGGTATGTTCTCCACATATTATGTTAACATTATGAAAAATCCTTAGATATATGCAGCAGGGCTGGGACACTTTTGTAGGGTAATTTTCAGAAAGATCTGAAAAGCATGCCTTGGCTCTCAGGCTCCTCACTGTGTATCCAGTATGAAGAAGTGCCTGAAAAATGCAAGGAAGTGCCCTGTGCCCCCAAGTCCAGATGCCCAGGAGGAAATCTGGTGTTATCACTCACCATCTACAAATATCTACCTGTGTATTTCTTAGTTTAACTTCGTGTTAACCTGTCAAATGGGGAAAAGAGCATTTCAGTCACAGGTTTGCTCTAAGAATTGAGATGAATAAAACTAAGAATTTAGTTCAGTGGTAAACGGTTTGCCTCAAATACGCCATGTCTTGCATGAGGTCCTTTGTAATACACACACATACACACACACACTCATGCATTCACACAGAGGTATTTATTGACAGGAGTCACCTACTTTACTTCTTAGCTCACAGCATGTACTTTAGTATATAAGATCATTTTAATTTGAATTCCTAGCAATTTCATTGCCTAAGGAATTTTTATTGTAATTTTTAAAATCAATTATGTTGTTCTCTTGGGTGCCAGGAAGGCAATGGAGTTAAAGGACAGGAAATTTGAGTGTTGAGTGTGTGTGTGTGTGTGTGTGTGTGCATGTTCATATAAGTGCACACAGATACACACACGCGCACACTTACAGACACACACACGTGTTTCTCTCCTTCATTATTTACCTTACTCTAGTCTACTCTGCTGAGAAAAACCTAGAGGATCTCTGCCATGGTCAAAGGGCTGCTACACAATAGATAAACAACAGATATTCTTGTCTGAGCTTATTTCATCCTAGTGAAAGGAGCTCCATCCTGTCGATCTTCTGATTGTTCTTAACTACTACCCTGTCTGGTATCCATGGCATATTGAATTTCCTTTGCATCAGTGAAGTCTACTATCTGTGTTTATATATGTACCTAACACGGGAGAGAGCCTCTTAATGGCAATGCCTTTGACTTGACTCAATGCCTTGACTCAATGTCTTCTTTATTCAAGTAAACTCCCTCTATTGTCTGAAGTGATTTTATTAAAACACCTCTACTTCCTGCAGAATTCCAAGGAATCTCACTGACTGCACACTTTATTTACTATTTTCATCTCAAAGTCTGTGAAAATATAAGTCTAAGAAAGTCAAAAGCTCCAGCACTCAGGAGGCAGAGGCAGGCCGATCTCTGTGAGTTCGAGACCAACCTGGTCTATAGAGCTAGTTCCAGGACAGGCTCCAAAGCCACAGAGACCCTGTCTTGAAAAAAAAAACCAAAAAAAAAAAAAGTCAAAGCTTTCTAAATATCTTAACCTTTTTCTTCTTTGTACTGGGAAGATGTTTCTTAGTTGTGTCTGGTGACAAAGGCCTATTATTTCTGTCACTTGGTAAACTGGGGCAGAAAAATTACAAGTTCAATGCCAGCATGCTCATTTCAGCAAGACTCCTTGTTAAAATGTGAAAAAAAAAAAAAACAAAAAAAAAAAAAACAAAAAAAAAAAAAACAAAAAAAAACCCCACAACTTTAATAAAATCAAAGCCAGGCCTCCTTTTTTGTCAGAATCTCTGAAGTGCTGACCTCCCTGGACCATTTCTTATGGGCTTTCATTATGCATTCACCTCAGGTGGACTGCTTGTCTCTCTCACTTGTACATACTTACTAACCACTTGCTCATAACCCCCCATTAAAGCAGTAGCTGAAGCAGCAGGGAATGGGAACTAATATAGAGACATAATACCAGACAATGTGCAGAAAGTGAGAGACCCTGTAACACTCAATCCTAAATGGAGTGTCTCCTTCAAATCCTTCCCTTCAGGGCTCAGTGAACTCTCCAGAAGAGGGGGGTAAAAGATTGTAAGAGCTAGTGGGGAATGGGAGACTCCAAGGAAACAGTGTCTTCCAGACACAGTAAGACCAAAGCATACATGAACTCACAGAGACTGAGGCAGTATGCACATGTCCCAGATGGGGGCTCAGCTCTGAAAGGGGAAGTAGACACAAGCCCCCATCCTTAGCCAAGAAGCTGTCTCCAACTGATACCACTTGCAAATGAAAAATTAATTTTTTGAATGGAGTCTCAGAGAGTAAACAAATTACATTGAAGATATGTCCAGCCATTGGTGGCCAGCACAAAATGAACTCAGGTCTTTTGCTTATATATGATTGTTTCTAGTTTTGTGGTTTTATAGATTTCTGTGTGTGTGTGTGTGTGTGTGTGTGTGTGTGTGTGCCTGTGTCTATGTATTTCTTGTGATTTTTCTTTGGCTCTTTTTTCTGCTTGTTTCGTTTGTTATTTTCTGATTTGTTTTTATTTTATTTTAAATGTGTGTGTTCTAATGAGAAAGAGAAGTAAGCAAGCAAGAAAAAAAGGAAGGAAGGAAGGAAGGAAGG
>NC_022010.1:36561193-36573658 GCF_000317375.1 Microtus ochrogaster
AGAGACAGAGACAGAGACAGAGACAGAGACAGAGAGAGAGTTTATACATGTGCATGTGCTCCCAGGTGCCTGTTAAGGTCTCGGCTAACCCAGAATTTGAGGTGCAGTGTTGTCTGATGAGGGTACCAGGAACTGATCAAGTCCTCTGAGAGAGCACTACATGCTTTCAACTGCTGAGCTCTCTCTCCAATGTCCAATATACATATTTGAATACATCTTATAATTCTCCAGAAGTCTTAAGTGGTTGCATGCTACAATTTTATTATTATTTAAACTTTATTATATGGAGACAATTGTCTGATGTCTTTTTTGCTCTGTTATCAACAAAATTCTAAGCTGTTTGAGATGATTTTAAATAGAGAATGATGGCCTTCATCTCTGGAAATATTTTTTAGCTTTAAAATTTACTTGGTTTAATGATGCAGCCAGAAAACCATGTTCAGACTAATGATAGTATAGTGTCTTCTTTTCATTTGCCCCTAGTTGTTTTTCTTTTATATATTTTTAAATTTTTAAAGTAAGCGTGTGTGTGTGTGTGTGTGTGTGTGTTTGTGTGTGTTGGGTGCTGTGTATGTAGAGTCGAGAAAAACTGTAGGACTTGGGTGTGTCCTTCTACCATGTGGGTCCCAGGGATAGAATGCTAGTAGTCAGGCTGAGGAGCAAGCACCTTTGCCCACTGAACCATCTTGTCATAACAAATTCTCTTAACTTTAGCTATCAGAAACACAAATACATTTGTGAAGTACATAATATAAAAGGGCTGGATGTGGGAGGAGGAGCAAGGAGGACCTTGGAATAAAGACTATCAGATCTTCTATTTATATTTTACAAGTTAACACCTTAGCAGACTAATAATTACAGAGATATTACAATAGCCAGAAACAATGGTGGATTTTTTAATTACAAAGAAAAGTGATCTAATGGCTTCTTCATATACTGGGGCTGTGTTTTCCCACAGGGATGAATTTGCTGACAGGCAGAAGCCATTAGTGGCTCCACTCAGGGACCTATTCACACATGAATTCTTACTAAGACCTGATTGGAAATCAGTTCCCTGATACTTGTGTTTTGTCATTTTGCCTTCACTAAAACTGAATAGACCTAAAGGAATCTACGCTCCCAAACTACTGAGATACTGCACATACATATTTACTCCACTGCTCTTCATCATAGCCATGTTATGGAATCAGCCTGCATGTCTGTTGTACAGGACTGACAGTCAAACTGCTGAGTTAAAGATCACCATAGCTGAACTTAATGACTGTTGATATTCCTTCTTGGAAGCAAAGTATGGGGCGGGCCAGGGGACCCACACTTAGTGTCCATATACTTCTCCTCATCAGTTAAATACAATTCTGCCTTTGCATGTGACTTTGGGGTTTCTGGGAGAGGGTTGATTGCATAAACAGAGAAGAACGAAGGGAAGAGAACTTCCTTTGAGCAGCAATAAGGAGCCTGTCATCGTTGCTGGGTGCAGACCATCCAACTGGAATTACTTTACTGTTACTTATACTCCTCCCATAAGCCCTCACCCATTGCTCTGTAAGTAATTCTGATAAACTAACTGATCCACCCTGGTGATCTTTGATGGAACTGATCATTGATTTGATATTGGGATCTTAGAAGGAAATATAAACTCACTTACTTCTACTTCATGGAAGAAACTGCAACCATATGTCCATCAACAGATGAATAAATAAAGAAATAAGTTATCTGTCTCTCGTTGTCTCTGTCTTTGTCTCCTCTCTCTCTTTCTCTGTACTACTTTAATGAAATTTATTTAATTCCTTAAATAAAATTTCCCAAATAACCTACAATAGTTCACCCATTGAAGTGAACTTAGCCACATAGTGGGAGACTAGGAAATCTGGGAGTCACTTTAAATCATAAGTGGAAACATTTAAGAATAGTTAGTTTTGATAGATTATATTGGTTTTCAACTATGGCTTGAAAGGTACATAAAATACATTGTGTCTTTAAGTTATATAGCAAGTGTGATAAGACACATATATGCTAAGATGGCTACTGCAGTGGAAATATATCTTACAGTTTCATGTGATTTATTCATACTTTTTTGCCTTTTTTATTTAAAAGTATTTTTTCTCACAATGATGTTTTCTAGCTCCATCCATTTGCCTGCAAAATTCAAACTGTTGTTATTTTTTTCTGCTCACGTGTAGGTACTCCATTGTGTAAATGTGCCACATTTTCCTTATCCATTCTTCGGTTGAGGGGCATTTAGGTTGTTTCCAGGTTCTGGCTATGACAAATAATGCTGCCATGAACATAGTTGAACACATGTCCTTGTGACACTATTGAGAATCCTTTGGATATATACCCAAAAGTGGTATTACTGGGTCTTGAGGAAGGTTGTTTCTTAATTTTCTGAGAAATTGCCACACTGACATCCAAAGGGGCTGTACCAGCTTGCGTTCCCACCAGCAATGCAGAAGTTTTCCTTTTCCCCACAACCTCTCCAGCATAAGTTGTCATCAGTGTTTTTGATCTTGGCCATACTTAGAGGTGTATGATGGAATATCATAGTTGTTTTGATTTGCATTTCTCTGATGACTAACGATGTTGAACATTTCCTTAAGTATCTTTCAGCCATTCTAGATTCCTCTGTTGAGAGTTCACTGTTTACGTCTGTACTCCATTTTTTATTGGGTTGTTTGTTCTTTTGATGACCAATTTTTTGAGTTCTTTGTATATTTTGGAGATCAGACCTCTGTCTGATATGGGGTTAGTGAAGATCTTTTTTCATTCTGTAGGCTGTTGTTTTGTCTTGTTGACCATGTCGTTTGCTTTACAGAAGCTTTTCAGTTTCAGGAGGTCCCATTTATTAATTGTTTCTCTCAGTGTCTATCCTGCTGGGGTTATAATTAGGAAGTTGTCTTCTGTGCCAATGTTTTCAAGTGTTCTTCCCACTTTCTCTTCTATAAGGTTCAGTGTGGCTGGCTTTATGTTGAGGTCTTTGATCCATTTGGACTTGAGTTTTGTGCATGGTGATAGATAAGTATTGTAGGAGCTGCGGACCTCTTCCCATAGGCCGGCTCCAGCATGGCTAGCTTTACACCAGAAATAACAACACACAAATTGTATTCATTTAAACACTGTTTGGACCATTAGCTCTAGCCCTTACTGGCTAATTCTGATATCCCTATCAACCCATCTCTAATAAACTGTGTAACACTGATCTTACCAGGAAAGATTCAGCATGTCTGACCTGGCAGCTTGCTTCATCGCGTGTGTGCATCTGCCCGGGAGAGGAGAGCATGGCCTCAGAGCTCACTTCCTCTTCCTCCCAGCATTCTGTTCTGTTTCCTCCTCCCACCTATGTTTTAACCTATGAGGGCCAAGCAGTTTCTTTATTATAATTAACCAATGACCTTCCTCCATTAGATAAGGGTCTATTTTCATTCTTCTACTACATGTTGATATCCAGTTTTGTCAGAACCATTTGTTAAATATCTTTTCTTTTTTCCCTTTGATATTTTTTTGCTTCTTTGTAACCCAGACCCAGAAAGACAATTATCACATATACTCACTCACAGGTGGTTTGTAAACATAAAGCAAAGAAAACCAGCCTACAAACCACAATCCCAGAGAACCTAGACAACAATGGGGACCCTAAGAGAGACATACATAGATCTAATCTACATAGGAAGTAGAAAAATAAAAGATCTCCTGAGTAAATTAGGAACATGGAGACTTTGGGGGAGGGTTAAAAGGGAGAGGATAAGCAGGGAGGGGAGCAGAGCTCAATAAAAATCAATAAAAAAAAGGAAAAACATTATTTTTTTCTTTCATTTTACATACCAGCCCGAGTTCCCTGTGTTGATTCATGCTTTCTCACTGTGTGGTCAAATGAGATGGTCACAGTTGCAAGAAGCTGCAGTCAGTTTCCCATTTAGATTTCCTCACCGGAGTGTAGGAGGTTGTTTCATTTGCTCATGTTTCCAGGGTGCATGTGAGTTGCTCTTTCATGTGTGCTGCATTCAGTATTGAAAGCAAAAACACTTTAAACTTGTGATGGTTTATTTCTTGCACCTAGCATCTTGCTTCTAGATAACATGTTAGTAGTTATTACTTAGTAGTTATTGTTCGGGGATGTTATTTGAAAATGAATACAATGAAATGTTAAAACTACAGATGTACTTATACTCATTCCTAGGATATACTCATATGTTTGGATTTCAACAAAACTATGTTTTCTGTTTAGATTCCCAATATGAGAGATAGGGGACATTAGTGAATGATAGACTTCAACAGGCTTTGAAAGATCAAAAGTCGTGGAGGTGCACTGAAACATGTTGTGGGAAACGTACAATGTGTGTGATGGGCTGAGTTGACCTCACACAGAGAGGGACTGCTGGCAAGAGCTGGGATGATTCTGGTATTCACAACGAGCTGAGAGAAATGTGTGTGGGTAGAAAAATCGCAAGAAGTTGAATGTATGTCTTGAAATAATGGAAAGGAAAAGCATCAACATGAGTGTAAACCCTGTGGCTATCCTATAAGTGAGTTGGCTATACAGGCCAAATGGTGTAAGTAGATTATTGGTATGCTCTTTATTGAGTCAGCCAACAGATATATTTAGTATGCTAGGGAGCATAATATATAACCAGAAAGCCTAGATCTATATGAATAAAATTCCTGAGACCATCTTTTCAAAGTGAAGTCATCACAGGGAGTAGAAGGGAATAAGAACAACTGTATTTCCAAAGCAAGGACTAAATAGAGTAATAGCTTATTGGAACTCTCTCTTTAGTGTAATTACATATTTACTCACCCATGATTTCAAAATCTAAGAAGATTAAAAATCTACTTTTCCTCTCTGATTCTCTATCAACTGTCTTCCAAAGTTGAGCTAATATGAATTTACTAACTGAAAACACCTGAACAGAATAATGCACCATATCGTGCATCTTAAGTATCATGATGCACAATGCCAAGTGTCTTTAAGAATGTTTCCTCACATAAGAAAATCTAAATAGTTATCTAAATAACTTGATATTAACTTAAAGATGTAATTTTGAGAGCTAGAAAGATGGCTAAGCAGGGAGGAGCACTTGCGACTTTTGCATAAGACTCAAATTTGGTTCCCAGAGCCCATATCAGGAATTTCATAACTACCTGTGACTCCAGCTTCAAGGGATCCTATATCCTCTTCTGGATCCCTCAGAAACCTGTATTTACATATTCATAAACTCATACACAGATACATACATATACACATAATTAAAAATAAATCTCAAAAGATGGAACTTAGAGATAATGAACATTGATGTCCTTCAAATTGATGCCATAAATGAGTAGAATCGAATGCTGTCACTTTAATATCATATTTTTTATCTTCTGTGGCAAAATTGTCTCATTTACTTTCATGGTTAAGGAACAAAACCAACTGGAGTTTGATTACTATTGTCCTTTTCTTTTCCTTCAAACTCCTCAGTCTGCGTACAAATTTTAATTTCTGAGCTTATCGCCCATTTAGTCATAAAATTTTTAGTAGAGTTACCACATTTTGAATAAAATTCCATACTAATTACAGAAGTGATATAAATAAGATCTACTCCCATGCTCTTCTATATTGTTCCTCCAGTCACATCCAGGAATTTGTCATCTGCCTGGAAAATCTATTTCTTTGTTTCTCAATATCTTCATTTCGCTTAAAATGTCTTCCTTAATCAACAATCAGAAATGTGATTGGAATTATCTCCCAGAAAATGACTCATGTATGCTGAGACCCAAAGCCACAGACCTCAGAAATAGAAAGGCAGGCTTCACCTGCACTCTTGGGCACAGACTTGGTCATTCTGGATTAGTTCTTCACTACAGAGTGTATCCTAAAGTTCTTTCTGATAAACTTTATGATATCTCTATAGCTTCAGAGTTGTGTGTTAATTTATAGGTAACAGTTGGCATTTCCTACAAGCATTCGCTTCTACTGTTAGCACTCTGCTAGTGAATGTCAGCAGATAGTCTTCTTCATCTACAAACTAGTTAGCAGCTAGCACATTGGTACCCTCTGGATTATTAATCTCTCTATCTTTTAAATTGGAAGGAGGGAATTACATTGAACATATTAGGCACTCAACTCTTTTTCTATAAAGTAACATTCCTCATATGTGCCTTGAGGTAAGTGTTCCCAGGCTGGCTCTATTTATTGTAATTATCCAGAGAACAGGGATGTTGGTGCCGATAAGTTGCAGTTTGTACGAAATATTTCAAATCATCTAAAGCATATGATTTTGAAAATGGGAGTGATCCCCTTAAATCAACTTTCTTTTTACTCGTTGAAATTTCTCTTCATTATTAAAGTATTAAAGCAATGTTCTGACTGTTTTAATATGAGTAAGTCTTGGAAAATTAGTTGCTTTACTTTCATGGTTAAGTAACAAAAAGACTACATGTAAGCACATTTCTTGGTCTAGTTCATTTTTGTAAGTACCTTAGCTTTAATCCCTATGAACATGAGAAAATACCAAATCTTAACATTAGCCCTCACATTATGATACACAGGGAAAAGATGATGGGTAGATAGATAGGAAGATGGCTAGGTAGGTAGGTAGGTAGATAGATAGATAGATAGATAGATAGATAGATAGATAGATAGATAGACAGACAGACAGACAGACAGATAATTCATCGATGATAGATATATGATAGGTAATAGATGGTATATATGATACATAGAGATAGATCATAGATAGATAGATGATAGATATAGATAGATGATAGATGATACATGGAAGATATATTGACAGATGATAAATAGAAGAAAAGAAATATAGATGATAGAGAAATAAGAGATAGAGATAAATGGTAGGTAAATGATAGATAGATAGATAGATAGATAGATAGATAGATAGATAGATAGATAGATAGATAGAGATAGACAGATAGACCAACAGATAGATAGATAGATAGATTGATTGATTGATTGACCGACTTGATTCTTTAATGTCTCATGTTTAACTGATCCCATAACTCAGTCTTCTCTTAATTATTTCAACTAACCTTAAATTACTTTTTAGTTTTTCTCTCTAGTTTGCTATTTTATTTAAGAAACTGCTTCCTAGATGCATCTTTCTCTTAGCTACACATCAATTCAATTGCTTCTGCAGTTCTTTTGAGTAGTCTCGCACCCTTTAGTTGAATAACTCACCTAGCTCAATTTCTCCTCTCTCCACAATTTAAAAATATTTCTGCCTATATATCTTATTTTAAGGGACACATGAAGTAATTATCTTAATGCAAGCTGCCATGTGGAATAAAAAAATCACACGCACAATGCATCTATAACTATAACTTAAATTCACACCTTCCTGGATAGCTCTGCGTAATTGCCAGGGTGGGGTGTAGATAAATTATCATGTAGCATCTGATGGCCGCCCTTATGCTGCAAAGTGTGTTTTCAGAAATAATTTCCTGCCACATTCCTGACTGCATTTGCAGGCTGAGTTGATCCCCTTCCCTGCTGTTCTGTGATCTGCCCCTGGGTTACTAACAGCCCCAACAGACAGACTGGCTGGTGCTACCTGCTGCTCAGACACAGATTAACTCACTACCAGCCATATGGGCTAAGCAACTTCACAAATTCCTCTCCTTTTGCTTTTGGCTCTTAGGAAAGTTAATGGAGAGTTTTCTGGTGGAGAGAAAAACAACCTGATGGCGTGCAGGCTGGGAAGTAATCACCTGCACCCCACACAACTGCCCCTTCCATCTGCCTGTCAGCAGCTGTTTGTGTGAAGAGGACGGATTATTGCATTTGCTTCTCCTGTGTTGTCAGCCACAGCCCTTTGCCTGTATTGGAGAGCCAAACACATGTTTCTACCACTCATGATCATTTCTAAACATACTTATTCTTAAACACGTCTCAAAATGCTTCCAGAATTAAAGAAAAAGTTTGATATAGTTTGCTATGTGTATTAAAGCATCTCTATTTCTTTTGATTGGGAGCCTAGCCTTTAATGGCTGAGCCATCTCCCCAGATTGCTTCTTTGTAAGAAACAAAAGTTCCAAGAAACTGTGCTGACCTGGAAACATCGTATATGGATCTTATAATTTGAAGCAATTGTGACTCTGAGAAAGTCTTTTTTTCTTCGTTCTGTAGCAGAGCATAACCAAATGACATCACTGAGAAGATTCAAAATATTGGTATTAGATAGCAATCTTCAAAATAAAAAAAGTTCTATAGGGATTCTTTATTCTGAATCCCCAAATGGATTATTTCATTCATGAAAATGGTAACATCTCATGTGTTTAGCTTGAACTGAATATTCAGCCCACTTTGACTTCTGTCCTAATAATAACCTTGTAGTTTGTTCTTATGAATAGAATAATTGAAATAAAATAACTGCCTTGAGACTTAATAGCAACCATAGAATGTTGTATTCTATTTTCTTTTCTTGGCTAGAAGTATGACTTGCTCAATCTGTTGAAAATATAATTTTCTATAAACTAAAATAATAAATGTTTTAGCTTTTTGTTGTGCATGTTAAGGTTAGAAATGGTATAAATGATTAAATTACTTAATAGTTATGTTGCCTTCATCAAACACTGATTACCTTTTGATTTAGAATCCCCAAGACTGGAGGACTATAAAATATAAACCCATGATTTGAAATATTACAATGATAGCTTATTACCTTTAATGACTTTTACATCAAATTATGACCTATAAAACTATTTTAAATTATTTTTTTCATAGTTTATTTAAGCTAGCTGTTAACACTTTGTAGAATTAACATTAATGTAAATTTATCATTGATTAACATTGCCAAATATTTTATTATCAAACACTATAAATTTATTTGTTTCACACAGATTATGTGTGGTGTGGTGTATTTCCAATTACAAATACTTATTTGCCTATATATGTTGCATGTGTATCTCTAAAAGAATATTTCTTCCCAGGTATATGGAACTTTTAAAGACTGATATGTAATCAGACTTAGCTATCCTTTTGTTTGTGAGACTGTATTCTGCAGTTAGTTCTGTTCATTAGTAGCAGATTTGTAATTAAAATGTAATGAAGCACATCTTAATTGACTTTGTATACCCCTGTCTGCTAGAATTTGGTATTATTTATAAAAATAAGAACCTTTAATTGTTTGAGGGCTAAATGGGAACAATGTGGATCAAGATCTTTGTGGTCACACCCAAGTTATTGCATTTGCTTAGATCATTAAAACACATGTACGGTTAGAACAAATAGATGTGATAATGGACAATTTTACAGGCAGTGACTGTGGCTAAAATTTATTTGATTCAATACTGATTTATTCTACACATCTAAAAATAATCTACAGTTTATGGCTGTACGCATTTCCCTTGCTCTTTCACAATAAGAATAATTATAAATCTTTGAGTATTGCAAAACACAACTGAAGAAAAATTATAAGAAGGTGGTAGGTAGGAAGACCATAGCCCCAGACTGGTAAGAAACTCATTATCCTTGTGCGCTACAAAAGGAGTTTCTAAACCTAACCAAGAGCCAGAGCCTCAACATAAATAGACAAAGAGCAAGGTTATCATTAAAATTTAAAAGCAACAATGGTTTCAGTCCATTCATGCAATTTATTATGCTTACTGACAGAAATTCTAAAGTTACTGAGTCTCTAAGACAGAGCCAACTTGGCCAGGATGGGTGATCTTTTTCATAAATGCCAGGATTCAGCCTGCAAGGACTTTATTGTATCTATATTTATAAGAAAGACTAGCCTGTAGTTTCCTTTCCTTGAGGTGTGCTTACTGGTTTGTGTGTTAGAGAGACACAAGCCTTGTAGGAGTTTGGGAACTGTTCTTCCATTGGTTGAAAGCAAAATTCTGCTGTGAATCCTTCTGGAAGTGTGATTTTTTTTCCTTTTGATCAGAAGACATTTTACCCTGACTTTTGTCTTTATTTGTTATGAGTCTGTTCAAGATGTTATCAATTCTTGGTTCAAATTTGGTGGTTTAGATGAAACTAGAAACCCACCCATTTATTTTAAATTTTCTAATTTAGTGGAGCATGGGATTTTGAAATACTTACTTACAGTTTTTGAATTTCTTTGGTGGCTGCTGTGATGTTTCACTGCTGGGGTTTTATTGCTGTGAAGAGACATCATGACCATGACAACTCTTATAAAGGAAACATTTAATTAGGACTGGCTTACAATTTTAGAGATTCAGTCATAATCATTATGACATAAAATGTGGAAGAATGCACATGGAAAGGTAGCTAAAAACTCTACATCTTGATCCACAGATAGCAGGAGACTGCCCAACTAGGCATACCTTGAGCATATAAGACCTCAGTGTCCACCTCCACATTGACATACTTCCTCTAACAAGGCCACACCTACTCCAACAAGGCCTCCTGAAAGTGCCATTCCCTATGAAGCAAGCATTCAAATACATGAGTCTATGGAAGTCATTCCTATTCAAATCACTGCACACTTCCAGAAACAAACAAGAAGGCTGGAGTTATGACTATATAGTTAAGAGTACTGACCCGAGGAACTGGGTTCAATTCCCACACCCACATAGCAGTTCATAGCTGTCTGTAACTCTAGTTCCAGGTACCTGACACCCTCACACAGATATACATGCAAGTAAAACACCAATGCATATAAAATAAAAACAAAAAAATTATTTTGAAAAAGAAACAGAAGAATCATCCAGAACTCATTCTATGATACCGCTATTACCCTCATACCAAAACCAGGCAAACATACATACACACACATGCATACAAACATACGAGAGAGAGAGCACAAAAAGGAAAAACACTATAGACTATGATGAACACAGATAACACAATCTAAAAAAAACAGGAATCAAACTGAATATGAACACATATCAAGAACTCAAATAAGAACAATCAAGCTGGATTTCCTCAGGAACTGCAAAGTTGGTTCGACATATATAAGTTAATAGACATAATAAATTATATAAATAGGTAAAAATAAAAATTACACAGTCATCTCAATGTGTTCAAAAAAAGCCTTTGACCAACTCAAACATATTTTCATAGTAAAAGTTCTTAGAGAGAGTAGGACTTAAGGGAACATACCTTAGCATAATAATAATTTATGACAAAACCACAGCAAACATTACCCCAAATGAAAAAAAAATCTTGAAGCAATTCCACTAAAATTAAGAAGGAGACAGGACAACCCACTGTGCTCACATTTCAATATAGTGCTAGAAACAATGGTTGGAGCACTAAGGCAAAAGAAGGAACTTAAAGGAAAATAAATTGTAAATGAAGAAGTCAGCTTACCTATATCTGTAAATATGATATTATACATAAAATACAACAAGAAAACTTATAGAAACAACAATTCCTGCAAGGTAGTAAGGTACAAATAAACCTATAGAAATCAGTAGCCTTTTTATGTATCAGCAACAAACACATTGAGAAAGAGATCATAGGCACACTTCCATCTACAATAGCATCAAACACTATAATATCCTGGAGTAAACTTAATTGAGGTGAAAGACCCTCGGGGAGGACCTTCCCTCAAGAGGAGACCCCTAGTCCCAAGGAACAGTCCGAGACAGACCACTGGTTGCAAATGGCAAGAGGTTTCTTTATTGAGAGTTCACAGGTACCTATTTGGAAGACTTGCACACCCTCAGGCTAGGCAGGGGGTCTTTTATATGGAAACGGGCGGCAGAAGCAGGCATACAGAAGCAGATGCATGGTTACAGGGATCCCATTGGTCCTTTCAAATGCTGCGAGGAGTTTACTTGAGGACAAACCCCCTGGCTCTTGGCTGGGGACACAAATGTCTGATAACAGCTGACTAGGCTCTATCTAGGGCATATGCGGTCTTCCCCAGACCTCTTCCTTCCCCTCCTTGGCCAGATATCTGACCACAGATATCCTGTTTCGCAGCCTAGGAGTACTGACCTTACCCTGAACTTTACTTGTTTGTTTTAAAGCCTTGCAAAATGGTGTTACAGCAGCTAAGCTGTGGTCTTTCAGAGGAAGTGTAAAATCTCTCCAATGAAAATTTCAAATCTTTGAAGAAAGAGCTTTGGAAAGATATGAGGAAACAGAAAAACATATCATGATCATAGATTCATAGACATAATACTATAGAAAAAGACCATCCTACTATAAATAATCTACAGATTCAGTGTAATCCAAACAAAAATATATACAGAAAAAGAAAATATATTCTATAATTCACATGGAATGAGAAAAGACACTGGATAGCCAAAGCAATACTGAACAAAAAGAATAATACTTACAGGTTTGCTATTAAAGACTTCTATATATATTTTAGAACTATTGTAATAAAACTACTATTGAATGTAACAACACAAAATATACATGTAGACCAATGAAATAAATTATAAGGCCCAAACTTGAGTACTCATAATTATAACTATCTGATTTGTTGAGTCTCTCTCTCTCTCTCTCTCTCTCTCTCTCTCTCTCTCTTTCTCTCTCTCTCTCTGTCTCTG
>NC_022010.1:36573758-36575811 GCF_000317375.1 Microtus ochrogaster
TATATATATATATATATATATATATATATATATATATATATATATATACTGAATAAAAGACAGCATCTTCAGCAGATGGTACTGGGAAAATTGTATCTTCACATTCAGAAGAATTAAATTAGACCTGTATCTATCATCCTGAATAAAAATTAGATTTAAGTGGTTCAAGAACTTCAGTTTGAAACTCATTCTGAGATTCCTTGAGGCAGGATCACCATTTTGGACTGAGGTCAAGATATGAGCCAGTAACTGACTGCTTTGCTTTTCAGATCTTCATGTTGAGCCCCAATTTCTCTCTGAGTTTTTATTAATCATGCATCAATTGATGTCCAGCTTTTGGGACACAAATTTACAAAAAAAAAAAATAAAAAAAAGCCACCTGACTGAGGCTTTTTAGCCACTGGCACTGACTACAGCTAGACCCAAACTAGCTACCTGGGTTTGGGAGAAAAACTATTGCTTCCAGCTCTCATCTTTCCTGACTTAGCTTCCATGTAAAGATGGAAAATACACAGAGAATCTGGATACTATATTGCTATTGTGTTTCTTTGAATTGTTTGACTCCTGAGGAAGGAGCAACAGCTGCTAAAAGACATTTGATTATAAATGCTGCTGCTCTAATCCAACCTATATATGTTGAAAATTTAAACCAAAAGTTACGTTAGTTTGGAGAAGAGGTTTTGCTTTTGTTTCTAAAGGAAGTGAGAGGCTGTGGATTCATTCAGTGTTAAAAAAAAATAAGATATGATTAAGAAATATCCCCTGAAGAATCTCTGATAGGAGAGGTTGGCCATGATGATCTAATGTTTTAGAGCACCTCTATTGCAGTTTCTTCTGAGTTCTGCATCCAGAACAGCTTCAATGCTGCTGACTAAGATGATCAAGCCCCAAAGAATACTCCCATCAGGACTTTGCCGTAATCCTAAATTTTCTTTGGGTACTCTTAAGATTATAAGTTCCCCCAATCAGCAGAAAGAAGCCGAGAAACCACATTTCCCCAAAAAAACAAATTATGGATGTTTGTCTTTGTTTGGTGTGTTGGTTACAAATTGTTATAGTGATCAGGAACAAATACAAACAAAGGAAATTTGATTCAAGTTCTTGTTTTATCCTATATATATGATAGGATAAAAGGGTAAATTATTGAATCTACTCTGAAAAGAAAAAGAGAGGATGTAGATATGGTAACATGTATAAATGATTTACAGTGAACATGTATTTCTGTAACTTGAACCTCTATGGCAAAATTGTAGGCAACTTCATCGAAGGGTTGATTCTTCCTCAGCATATATTTTTTAACATTTATATAATATCAGAGATGCCCTTGTGATTTTAGGAACTGAGCATCCCTTGTCTAATCTATTTTATGAGTTCCTTTAGCCATAAATGTTTCATTAAGTTCCTGAATCTTTTGATCTAATCTACTCTATCTGGGAAGAATATTTGAATACAGAGTAAATAGAGAAAAATGAAGGTCAAAAAGTAGAATGTGAAAGGTATTATTTCAATATTTATACTTTTCAAATGGTTATTTATTCAACTTTAAAAACATTTTAGTGTTTCATTATGAAGTTACTTAGGTCACTTTAATATAAATAATTAAAGCATGTTCAGTATATTATATATACTCTCTTCAACCCCACTCCATTCTCTCTTTTCTAAATTTTTTATATTTATTTTATTGAGCTATACATTTTTTTCTGCTCCCCTCCCTTTCTCTCTCCTCCCCTTCTCCCCTCTCCCATGGTCCTCAAGCTCCTAATTGACTTGGGAGATCTTGTCTTTTCTACTTCCCATGTAGATAGGTCCATATATGTCTCTCTTAGGATCCTAATTCTTGTCTAGGTTCTGGGATTGTGGACTCTAGACTGGTTTTCTCTGCTTTATGCCTAAAAGCTTCTTATGAGTGAGTACATATGATATTTGTCTTTCTGGGTATGGGTTACCTCACTCAATATGATGTTTTGTAGATCCATCCATTTGCCTACAATTTCAAGATGTCATTTTTTTTCTCTTTAGTACTCCATTGGTTAAATGTACCATATTTTCCTTA
>NC_022010.1:36577086-36584262 GCF_000317375.1 Microtus ochrogaster
TTGGTTAGGGTTACTCTTGGTGTGGGAGAATTGTCTGTATTCTGTCAATCATGTTTTAAATAAATGTTGATTGGCCAGGCCGGAAATATAGGTGGGAAAGCCAAACAGGAAGTAGAAATGATGCAAGGAGAACAGGAGAATTCTGGGAAGGAGGAAGTTGATTCCTCCCACTCCTACCGAGACCACCAAAGCAGCAGGATGTGATCTGACCCACTGAAAAGGGTACTGAGCCACATGGCTAACATAGATCAGAATCATGGGTTAAGATAAGCTACAAGAGCTAATAAGTAGCCTGACCTAATGGAACAATCAGCTTTATAACTTATAGAGATCTCTGTGTGATTTTCTTTGGGGCTAAACAGCTGTGGGAACTGGGCATGACAGAAATGCCCAACAAGCAGGCCCCCTTCATGTTACTACTCTGAGATATTTTATGTTATTTTTGGCTATTATGAAGGGTGATGTTTTTTCTGATTTCTTTCTCTGCCCATTTATCATCTGTGTACAGGAAGGCTACTGATTTTTTTTTAGTTAATATTTTATCCCACTACATTACTGAAAGTGTTTATGAGTTGCAGAGGTTCCTTGGTAGAATTTTTGGGGCTGCTTATGTAAACTATCATATCATCAGCAAATAGTGAGAGTTTGACTTCTAATTTTCTGATTTGTATCCCCTTGATCACCCTTTGTTGTCTTATTGCTCTAGCTAGAACCTCAAGTACTATATTAAATAGATATTGACTAAGTGAACAGCCTTGTCTCATTCCTGATTTCAGTAGGATCACTATGAGTTTCTCTCCATTTAGTTTGATGTTAGCTGTTGGCTTGCTGTATATTGCCTTTATTATGTTTAGGTATGTTCCTTTTGATCTCCCCAAGACCTTTATGTTGTATTTTATAGAAGGGTTTTTCAGAATCTAATGAGATGATTATGTGGTTTTCATTTTTCAATGTTTTTATATGGTGGATTACATTGACAGATTTTCATATGTTGAACCATCTCTGCATCTCTGGGCTGAAGCTGACTTGATCACAAGGAATGATTTTTCTGATGTGTTCTTGGATTCAATTTGCCTCTATTTTACTGAGTAGTTTTGCATCAATGTTCGTGAGTGAGATTGGTTTGTATTTCTCTTTCTTACTAATGTCTTTATTCCATTCAAACATAAAAAATATACCTTCTTCTAAGCACCTCTTAGAACCTTCTCAAAAATTTACCACATAGTAACAAAGCAAACCTCAACAAATATGAAAACAATTGAAATAACCCCATTCTATTGGAATGATAGGAGCGCTCTGAGCTCAGTTAGAGTTGGGTTTTTATAGTAATAAAGTTATGGAATGAGGGATTTCCAATCAGTACCCCTGATTGGCTGACATTTGCCTAGGGGTATCTTGATGAATGTGTGCTGGCAGATGATCCTATCTATAATGGTTGGAATGTTAGGATTATTATTTATTTTGATGATCTGTTCCTGGGTGGTGCCTGCATAGTCTCAGTTTTTGGTCTTTCCTGCAACCAGGTATTGCCCTAGGGAAAACTATTGAAACCCAGGCCTCTATTGAGCTTGTCATGGCTGGGTCCTACACTGGCAGGTGATAATGTCTGGAAGTTAAGAACTTCCTTTGGATGGTCTCTTCCTATTAAGCTTATCATGGGTGGGTCCTACAGAGAAAAGGGATGGGAAATTATATCTTTGAAGCACCACACAGCTATTGAAATCATGGACTCACAGCAACTGTGGTTTCCTACACTGGGCCTGTATTAGACTGCACCTTTGACCAGTCAGTCTTGAATGAAGGAGGGTCTTAGGTTCCCTCACCAGTCCCTCTAGGAACCTATTTTCTAGTGGTGATGTTGGAGCAGGAGGAGTATTTGCCCTTAGTAACATACCCATTGATAAAATCACCAGACTGTCACAGATAATTTCATACCCTTGGCCAAGTATATGTACTGATTAGCATCAGTCAGGCACAAAACAAAAAAAGATATGACTGTAGGAAGAGGACTTGTAGAGAAAGAGGTTGATGGGGTGGGAGGGAGATAAAAGAATACAGAAGGTGGAAGTAATCATAATGCATTATATGCATGTTTGAAATTGCAAAAAGAATAAATCTAATTAATAACAAAAATGGTTAAACATTGTGAAGTGGTGATGTATGGAATTACAAAGATGGCTGTCAAAACATGCTAAAGAAAATAGCCAGGCATAACGAATCCTTTCAGAATGACTCCAATAATGTTAAGATATTGGAAGGCAAAACTAATCTATGGCAAGGAAAATAATATCAGTGTTTGGATGAGTTTGGACTGAGGTCAACTTCATGCGTAATAACAACATGAAGACACTTTTAGATGATGAAACCATGGGGCATTTTGGCTTCACTGAGGTTTATACCAAATACACATATAGGGCCGATGTTCATCAAAAGTCCATCCTTAAATTGTTTTCATATTTGTAATATGTAAAACTCTATTTATTTGGAGTTGAAGAGATGCCTCAGAGGTTAAGAGCAATGACTGCTTTTCTGGAGGTCCTGAGTTCAATTCCCAGCAACCACATGGTGCTTCACAATCATCTGTAATGAGATCTGGTGCCCTCTTCTCATGTGCAGGCAAACATGCTGTATATATAACATATAAATAAATCTTTTTAAAAACTCTATTTATTTTAATAAATTCCACAGAACAGCAGCTTCTCGAATGCATTTTGCAAATGTTGATGGTGTATGAGGCTACATCATCAAGGTTGTCCATGTCTCCTCCCTTCCCACTGTAATAAATCCCTTCTTAGTCAGGTGCCAATCACCCAAGCCAGTCTTCCCCTCAGGGTGCTGAGCTCTTAATAAAACCAGAGGCTAAAAAGTGAGCACAAACTGCCCCACAACTGCTTACTCTGGAAAAAGTGGCCAGCAGCCCTCCAGGGGTAATCCTCTTAAAGATGTAAATTTGCAAGAAACACTTCTTGCAGCTTTTATTCACTATTCAGACATTCCTATAATGTCTGTTTAATGTTTTTCTCATTCTGAGCTTTTTGTTTTGTTTGTAATCCTTCACAGTATGATAAGGGGTTTATAGGTTAGTAAGGCGGGCAAGTAGATAGATTAATGAATTAGTTTATTCAGTAAATAACAGACCTCATCACTCCTGGAATACTGTGTGGGCAAAGGGTAGCACATGGACAAATGGGGCTCTCAAGTGAGAGGAAAAAGGCAGGTGAGTGGAAAAACTGGTATACCATTTTAATGCCACCCTATTCAGAACATTAACTTACAAAGGAGGGTATAGGGAGGAGTTTGGTTCTAAGATTCTATTAAGGTTAAAGTAGAAAAGTAACCTGGGGTCAGACTCAGTATAGCAGAAGACAGGACTCTGAGGATAACTGGTTAACTAAATTTAATTGATACTTTAATAACTACTGACACTTAATAGGAATAAACCACAATGTACTCATTTCTTTCTGTTCTGATTTCACAAGCGAAGAAAATGAAAGGTATTTCAGGGGAGCATTATAAAAGTGGTTGGAAGTAGGCTGGATGCTTTGAGTAGATATTCCACGTAACAGTTCCTCATGATATGAAGTTTTCCATGAGCAACAATGAGCTAGTGAAAATTACAATGTCTGGAGATGTCACAAGGAGTATGATTTATTGAGAACTTGCTTAACTTTGAATAATTTCAAAACGTGAAAGACTTATCTTGGTTCTTTGACATATTTCCTTTGTTTCCTGAATATTGACCGTGTCAGTAATCACAATATCCAAGATGTGGACTCAATCTAGTCACCCAGACACAGTTTCTTACTCTCTTCGGTTCTCAGTTTCTTTTGATTTGAAAAGAGCAAAGAATAATTGCAGTAAGTATGCTTTGCATCAGCAAAGTACAAAGAACTTTTAGGAGTATGCAGACCAATGGTTTTAAATGGAGATAAATGGAGATGAGAGATGTTAAGGTTTGAGGGTTTTTTTTTCTTACAGTCTTGGGTTGACATCCAGTGGGAAGACAACGATCTCTCTCTGAAAATCTTCTAGATGTCCTCAGAGAGAAAACTGTGCTGTTATATGTGCTTGTTCTATGACATATCATTGCTATAACAGGACGAGTTGACTGTGCTTAGATACCTGAAGAGATCAACATGATGGCATTTCATTTCTCTTTTTGCAGCTTCTGACTTATTACTTACTTATGTTTGGTACAAACTGAAAAAAATAAAGCCACCAGCTAGTTACTAGAAGTCTATCAAATGCCCAACAGTGTATACATCAACTGAAGATAGTATCATCTGAAGACAATCTACACTATAGAAGTAGGGCCAGCATCTCTTTCATTGCTGTGAATAAATACATGGAAGAAATAATTTCAAGGAAGAAGGTTTTGTTTTTGTTTCTTTTTCTAGAAGATTCTAAAGGCAGGTACTTGTGGCATGATTATCATATCTTGACAGATCCAAGGACAGCTAGAGAGAACTGGCGAAAAATGTATCATTCAAAGCCACTTTTATAACCATCAACTAAGAGTCTTATCCCCAAGTTCCGTAGTCTCCCCAAATAGATCCCTGAGATGGGGCCCGCCTAGTCAAACACTTGTGCCTGTGGGAGACATTTCAAAGTCAAACAATAGTAGTCCACATGTATAGCCTGAATCAATTAGTTCATGAACTTCAGCAATGATTTGATCCTTAAATTCAATTCTGATCTCATTTGACCACTTAGAGTAACCTAATCCCAAGCTAAAGTTTGTCTACCCAGATTTGATGAGTGTCTAAATTGGCCAGTGATGGGTTTACATAAAGTAGAAAAAGAAAAATAACTGATTTTTAGATAGAAGTTTCTGTCCTTTCTGATTCTGCAGTTGTTCAGTCCCAAATAAACACAAAAGGGCTTATATTAATTACAAACTGTTTGGCCTGTTAGCTCAGGCTTATTATTTACTAGCTCTTACAACTTAATTTAATCCACAATTCTTGTCAATATTTAGCCATATGACTTGGTACTTTTCTCAGTGAGGCATTCTAATCTAGCTTCCTCTGTGTCTAACTGGTGTCTGCTTCTCTCCTTTTCTCTTCTCAGAATTCTCCTAGCCTAGTTGCACTGCCTATATAATTTCTGCCTGGCCACTGGCCAATCAGCAATGTAAGTGACAAATTCTTACAGTGTACAACAGCATTATCCCACAGCAACTGATATGAATTAAAAACATACATTTGTGGGGCTTAGAGATGGTTCAATCCTTAAGAGTACTTCTTGTTATCATTTAGGCTTGAGTTTGGTTCACAGTATCCACATCATGTGAATAATAACCACCTGTAATCTCAAACTCCAGAAATTCCATACCTGCTTTGGCCTCCATGGGCACTATACTCATATGTGTATACACACACATTGACACTTGTACATATACTCACAAATGATATTTTCATCTGTAGTACACACATTTAAATAGCTGTCCTTTTGGTCCATATGGTCTCCCCTCTGTACTTTATATATTCAGAAAGCTCATACCTTTAAGCGGTCCTTGGACTTCCCACAGGTCAGGGAAACCTGATTGCTCTTCAAGCTGATGAGGGAGAGAGACTTGATCGGGGGAGGGGGAGGGAAATGGGAGGTGGTGGTGGGGAGGAGGCAGAAATCCTTAATAAATAAATAAATTTAAAAAAAAAAGAAAAGAATATTATACTTATCCCTAGGATGCAGAAAGATAAAAGCATGGTAAAATGTTTCATCCTAATAAAAATATGTTTTATTAAGAGAAATGTGTGTACATAATATAATAAACAGAAATACACATACACACTCGGGTACACTCTGAGCACACGCCTTACATAAAATGTTTGAAGGAACAAGCAAAGGAACCCTCGTGAGGATGTCCTGTTCTTGTTTCCTGTTCTGTGTATTTTTCACCCTTCCTTGACACAGCTTCAAATAAGTTGCTAACTAAGCCAGATGATGTTAGTCAAAATTTATTAGAAGCTGATAAAAATCTGAATGAAAGAGGTTTATTGGGAGTTGCAGTTAGGAACAATGCCTGTGAGGAAATGAAGCAAAGCTATGTTGTGCTTCATTTATCACAGAGATGTCAGCCAAACCCTTGGGGAGCTTTGGTGCAAGAATCTCCCCTTCAAGTTTCAAAAGGACACAAGGTTGTAGAGACTCTGTAGCCCTGTTTGGAGTGTTCAGATAAGAGAGGCTACCACAGAAAGTGTGACTTTTATGGGGTGCATGTCCTTTCAGTTGAGGGTAAGTGCCAGAGAGAGGAGCAGCTATGGGCATTGGGCTAGCACCATAGACTTATGCTAGGCAAGGGAATGAATAAATCAATTCTAAAACAGAAGTCTGCCAAGCACAGCAGGTTATCAATATGCTGTTCACCCTTACCTGGGATTACATTTTTTGGTGTAATAAGTTTATCCTATCCCTGTGCAGCTTCCCATAACTCTTGCTGTCCTCATTTATGAGTAAATTATTGTATTGGTGTCCTGCTTAGATGTTTGGCAATGTGACATAAGCAAGAGTTACCATGTGAGAAGAAACTCAAGAGAGGAAACATCTCCATTGAGGTATTATCTTGATTAATGATTAATACAGGGGAACCCAGCCTATTGTGGATGCACCATCCCAGTCAGATGGTACTGAACTATGTAAGAAAACAAATTGAGTAAGCCATGAGGGGCAGGCCGGTAAGCAGCATTCCTCCATGGCCTCTGCTTTGGCTTGTGCCTGAGGGTTCCTGCTTAAGTTCCCACCCTGCCTTACCTCAATGATGGACTGTGATGTGGATGTGCAAGCCAAATAAACACTTTCTTTCCCAAGTTGAATTAAGTCATATTTGTTGTCACAGCAGTAGAAAGCAAATTAAAACAGTTGCTAAGGGGACCTTTATCATTGTTATTATCACTATAATGAAGACACTTTGGACAGTCCTTTATAACTTCCTCCCTGACTGGCTCCACCCATGTCAAGCACCTGCACTTGTCTGGGTAACTGACTTTGAGAAAGCATCTATCCTCTGAGAATCTGAATTTCTAAACTTACATAGTTTAAAATTTGGGGAGAGGGAGGCTTACCTAACTAGTCATAGTAATAATCAGAAGGGTCATTTCTACTTCATGTCTTTAGTTTACATGCCAAAATGCAAAATGGTGTGTGTGTGTGTGTGTGTGTGTGTGTGTGTGTGTG
>NC_022010.1:36584402-36585581 GCF_000317375.1 Microtus ochrogaster
TCTATATGAGCTAGTTTCAGGACATGCTCTAAAGCTATAAAGCCTGTCTCAAAAAACAAAAATCAAAAAAACAAAACAAAAAGTAAAAATCCAAAGGTGAGAACAGGTACAAGGTTAATCTTAAAGGATAGATAGCAGTACTTGCAAGCAGAAACCTTAGTCAAATCTTAAAAGAATGATCCATCTAACTGGAAGGCTAACCACTTCCATTAAACATGAGGCAAAAGGACTAGTGCACCCCAAGGTCCTATGTTTGTAGCCATAAATGGTAGGACCTAAGGTGGTTTTGCAAAATATGATGTGACTAAAACATCTTCCAATAAAAAAATTATCTTTGACTGATTTTAAAGACAAATTTATATTCAAAACAAGTATTTATTCTACTTAATGGCAGTCATTTTCAATGTTAAAAATATTTATCATTTTAAACATGCTATCAATCATGTTGGTGACATCATTAAAGTATGATGCCATAGGAAGGTCACAGTAGGACTGTTGCTGGAACCTCAGATACTCATGCAAGTGCTTAAATAAGACTTTGTAGGTGTGAACACTTACAATTGGCTTCCATATACACCACCATGAGGACTCCAAATTGCACCTCCTCCGGGATGGTACCAGTGAGAGTTTGGATGGTGCTCAAGCCATCCTCAGTCTTGATTCTTTAGTGACTGTTCAACAGCACATACTGTCTGCTGAAAGTTACCATAGATTCTATGTTATTTCCATGGTGTGGTGTTTCTCAGACCAATCTCTCCTATTTTTTCCCCAAGTTTTATAAGCCTTCTTCTAAAGTTGTGCCAAGTGGATGGCTATTTGTACTAGTAAAACTTCATAAACAGTCGCCTACTAATAGGGAAGCATCAGTTTGGTATGGTAATGCTAGGACTTATTACCCTTAAAGCCAACCCACCCGTGCCAGCAGGGGCTGGGATGGGGTGGAAAACAACAACAACAAACACCCCTATGCTCTAGGTTCCTGGCTGGATTTTTGGAGATTTGTTTCAAATACCTCTTTTGTTTATATTATATTTTTCTTTACTTCCTCAAAAATCTTATTTGCTTTTGTTTGCTTGTCTACTTTTATTCCTTCCCTTTCTTTTAAAAAAAAACGTAATTTCTTTATTTTCGGGGGGGAATTTCATGACATGCACCCTAATTCTGCTTGCCTCCCGATCC
>NC_022010.1:36586895-36589039 GCF_000317375.1 Microtus ochrogaster
ACCAACCTAGCTACCCTTCAATCTACAATACTGACCTTCTGCAAGATGTACTTGTGAAATGGTGCAAAGTTTCTGTCAATAACCAACGATTATATGATTTTATTTAGGTTTCACTCCATGAGATGGAATCCAAAACCAATACTTCTTGGATGTCTAAAAAAGGGAAGTCTCCATAATATTCTTCCTCTCAGAGATCAGGGAACTTAGTGTAAGAAAAGGCAGAAAGAATGGAAGAGTCAGAAAGGATGGAGGACACTAAGGAATCAAGGCCTTCTAAACACAACACGGACATATAAACTTAGAGAGACTGAGGCAGCATGATGTCTGCACAGGTTTGCACCAAATGGAGTCCTACAGATGAGAAAAATGGACACATGCCCCTACTCCAACCCATAATCTCGCTCTAATTGATTTCTACCTGAAAATGAAAAACTGGTTATTTTCAAGGATGTCTCACTGGGAAAGCAGACCACTCTTAGGGCCCTGTGCCTAGCAGTATGGCTAACACACACACACATACACACATACAAAAACCTCATTGGCATTTTGGGTGGTTATTTGTCTAATATTGTTAGGTCAAGGCATTTTTTTCTTAACTTTATAAGTCCTTTGCATATATATTACAGCTCCCAGTTTTGAATTTTTGAGAGATTCCCGTTTATGCAAACATGGGTTTTTCTAGATCTATATGTATTTCCAGTGTTTTTACTTTAGTTCTTTTTCTTCTGTTTGTTTTGTTTTATTCTGATTTCTTTGTTTTTAGTTTGATCTTATTTTATTTCATTATTTTTCCTTAGACACCTGCTTTTTTTCTTTGGAGAGATAGAAAGGGTGTGGATATGGATGGGAGGGAATGTAGGGAATAACTGGCAGAAGTTGAGAGAGGGAAATCCGTAATTAAAATATATTATATAGAAAACCTATTTTAAAATAAACAATCCAAATAAAGACTGGGAAATAGATCTAAACTGAGAATTCTCAGTAGAAGAAACTCAAATGGTTAAGAAACACATAAATAAATGTTCAAAATCTTTAGTCATTTGGTAAATACAAGTCAAAATTACTTTGGGATTTCACCTTAGAACCACCAGTGGCTAATATCAATAAAACAAATGAAAGCCATTGCTAGTGAGAATGTGGAGCAAGAGGATCACTCAGTCATTGCTGCTGGGAGTTCATACTTGTGCGGACATTATGGAAATCATTGTGATGCTTCCTCAGGAAGATAAAAACTGATCTACCTCAAGATCTACTCTTCAATATGTACCCAAAAAAAACTTTATCCTACTGCAGAAATGCTTGCTCAACTACATTAATTATTGTTTGTTTATATTTGCCAGAAATTAAAAACAATCTAGATGTCCTCCAAGGAAGAATGAATAAAGAAAATACGCTACCTTTGCTCAATGAAATAGTAATTAGCCATTTTAAAAAAATGGCATCCTGAAATTTATAGATAAATGGATAGAACTAGAAAAACAAACAATCAAAAAAAAAAAGAACAAATTTTAAAAACATCCCAAGTAAGGTAACCCAGAACCAGAAAAGACAAATAAGGTATGTATTTACTTATTTGTGGCTAATAACACCTGTAGGTAAAAGGAGATTTAATAAATAAATAAACAAACAAATAATAAGATTATCTTAAAAAGTCCTGACATAACATTATGAGACCAAAAATTTTTAAAGATACCATTGAGTTCATTTTCTGTAGATCATCTATTAAATACCATTCAGAGAAGTTTTTTCCCCAGTAAAAACTGTATTTTCCCCCTTAAAGAAAATTGCATTTTCATTTGAAAGTGGTTATTGAAAGTTTCTGGGTTAGGACTGGGTTCATGTGTCCACTTCTTTTAGCTCTGGCACCCCATCTGGCACAGAACCCTGCAGATCTTGTGAACGCTGCTTCATTTGCTGTGAGTCTTTATGTGCACATCCTGTTGAGAGGTCCTCTGCCGCCCTTGGGTATCTTCCATCCCTTCTGTCCTCTTCTTCCACTGCGTTTCCTAGGCACTGATAAGAGGGATTTGCTGGAGACTTTCCCTTTAGAGCTGAATGTTTCACAGTCTCTCACTCTCTGTATAGTATCTGATTTTGGGTCTCTGTACTAATTTTCATCTGCTGTAGGAGTCAGCTCCTCTGAT
>NC_022010.1:36589211-36599468 GCF_000317375.1 Microtus ochrogaster
CTCATGGAGTGGGCCTAAGTCAAATCAGATACTCACTGGTTACTTATTTGTACATAGGGAGGTTACTGACTTTTGTAAGTTAATTTTATATCCAGCTACTTTCATAAAGTGTTTATCAGCTGATAAATGGGTTGAAAAAGAAATCAGAGAAATATCACGCTTTACAATGGCTACAAATAACAAAAAAAATAACTTTGGGTAACTCTAATCAAACAAGTGAAAACCCTGTATGAACTTTGGATCCCTGAAAAAAGAAATCAAAGAAGACATCAGAAAATGGAAAGATCTCCTATGCTCTTGGATACATAGGATTAAATGGCAATCTTACCTAAAACAATCTATAGATTCAATGCAGTACTCATCAAAATCCCAGCAAAATTCTTCAGAGACCTCCAAGAACAATATTCAACCTCACATGGGAAAAAAAAACTAGGAAAGTCCAAATAATCCTGTAAAATAAAGGAACTTCTGAAGTTATCTCCATCCCTGATTTCAAAGTCTAATATAGAGCTACAGTAATGAAAACAGTGTGTTATTGGCATAAAAAAGACAGGAGGACGAACAGAATAGAATCAACTGCCTGGATGTCAACCCACACACCTATGAACACCTGATTTTTGACAAAGAAGCTAAAAGTATAAAATGGAAAAAAAAGAAGGCATCTTCAACAAGTGGTTCTGGCATAAGTAGATATTGACATATAGAAGAATGCAAATAGATCCATTTCCATCACCATGGGCAAAAAATTCGAATCCATTGGATCAAAGATCTTCACATAAAACCAATCACACTGAACTTCATAAAAAGAAAGTAGGAAGTAGCCTTTAATGTGAGGCACAGGAAACCATTTCCTAAATATTACACCAGTAGCAAAGACAATAAGAGCAATAATTATAAAATAAGACCCCTGAAACTGAAAAGCTCCTCTAAAGCAAAGGACATGGTCAACAAAATAAAACAAAAGCCCACAGAACAGGAAAGGAAGGATCTTTACAAACCCCACATCTGACAGAGGACTAATCTCCAAAATATACAAAGAACTCAAGAAACTAGACGTCAAAAGAACAAATAATCCAATTAAAAAAAATCAGATACAGATCTAAAGAGAGAATTCTCAACACAGGAATTTCAAATGACCGAAAAATACTTAAGAAAATGCTCAAATTACTTAGTCATTGGAGAAATGCAAAAACAACTCTGAAATACTAACTCTTGTAACAATGGCCAAGATCAAAAATACTGATGACAACTTATACTGGAGAAGATATAGAGTAAGTACTGGTGGAAGTGCAAACTTGTACAGCCATTTTGGAAATAAGTATGGTTATTTCTCAGAAAATTAAAAATCAAGCTACTTCAAGATACAGCAATACCACTCTTACACTTATACACAAAAGATGCTCAATCTTACCACAAGGACATATTCTCAACCACATTCATAACAGCATTATTCATAATAACCTAGATGCCCCTAAATTGAAGAATGGATAAGGAAAATGTGGTACATTTAAACAATGGAATACTACAAGGGTAAAAACTAATGACATCTTGAAATTTGTAGACAAATGGAGCTATAAAAAATAACATACTGAGGGCCCCAGACCTAGAAAAACAAATATAATATGTACTCACTCATAAGCAGTTATTAGACATAAAGTAAGTAATAACCTGCCTATAGCCTACATCCTCAGAGAACTTAAACAACAAAGAAAACCCTAAGAGAGAAACACATGGATCCATCAAGGAAGGAGAAAAAGACAAGATCTCCTGAGTAAATTGGAAGCCTGGGAGGCAAGGTGGGAGGGTGCAAGGAAAGAGGGGAGGAAAGAAGGAAAGATGGGGAAAACATATAGCTCTATTAAAAACAACAAAACATAAAAAAGTGTTCATCAGTTATAGAGGTTTCCTACTAAGATTTTTCGGGACACTTAAGAGTATCATATGATCTTCAAATAAATATACACAAAATTCTTCCTTTTCAATTTGCATCCCCTTGATCTCCTGTGGTTGTCTTATTGCACTAGCTAAGACTTTAAGTACTAGTTTGAATATAGGTATGGAGAAAGCAGAAAGCCTTGTCTTTTTCCTGATTTTGGTGGCATTGCTTTGAGTTTCTATTTAATTTGTTGCTGGTTATGGTCTAGCTGAGAAACATTTTTGTTATGTTCTTTGTATCTCTAACCTCTCCAGGACTTTTACCATGAAAGGGTATTGGATTTTGTCAAAGGCCTTTTCTGCATCTAATGAAATGATCATGTCGTTTTGTCTTCCAGTTTGTTTATATGGTAGATTAAATTTACTGGTTTTAGTATGTTGAGCAATCCTTGCATTTCTAGGATAAAGATTACATGATCGTAGTGAATTCTCTTTTGGATGTATTCTTAGATTTGGTTTGCAAGTATTTTATTGGGAATTTTCGCATGCTTGTTCATATGGAAATTTGGACTGTAATTCCCTTCCTTGTCAGTTCTCTATGTAGCATGGATGTCAGGATCACTGTTGTCTCAAAATATGAATTAAGCAATGTCCCTTCCCTTTCTATTTTTGTGAAATAATTTGAGGAGTATTGGTGTTAACTCTCTGAATGTCTAGTAAAATTCTGTGCTAAAACCTTTTATCCCTGGGGTTTTGAGTGGGGTGGATTGAGAGACTTTTAATAACTACTGCTATATCACTAGCAGGCTTTTTTGTGTGTTTGTTTGCTTTATTTTGTTTTTGTTTTTTTCAAGACAGAGTTTCTCTGTAGCTTTGAAGCCTGTCCTGAAACTAGCTCTTATAGACACCAGACTGATCTTGAACTCACAGAGATCTGCCTGCCTTTGCCTCCCAAGTGCTGGAATTAAAGGCTTGTGTCACCACTAAGCAGTCAACTAGAAGTTTTATATCTGTTAAATTGCTTACTTAATCTTAAGCTTGATTTAACTTTTGTAAGAGGAATGTATTAAAAAATTATCAGTTTCTTTTAGACTTTCCAATTTGGTGGAGTACAGGTTTTTAATAAATGTCCTTACAATTCTCTGGATTTCCTCAGTGTCTGTTGCTATATACTCTTTTCTATTACATTAATATGGGTCTTCTCTCTTTGTCTTTTAATTAATTTGCATAAGAGTTTTCAATTTTAATTCGCTCAAAGAACCAATTCTTCATTGATTCTTTCTATTCTTTTTTGTCTCTCTTTTATTGATTTCAGCCCAAGACATACATGGATCTACATAGGAAGGACAAAAAGACAAGCTTTCCTGAGTAAGTGGGGAGTGTAGGGCTCTTGGGAGAGGGTAGAAGTGGAGGGGAAAGAAGGGCAGGGAACAGAGAAAAATAAAAACAAAAAATAAAATTTGAAAACAGCATATAGAAAAACAATATCATGCTAGTCACACTGTGGATTTGATAAAAGCAAAAGAGAAACCATAAATATGTCACTGCTTAGCTTTTTAAACTAGACAGCATAATTTCACGTCTTTAACTTATAGGTTCTTGTTTTGTAATGTTTTCCATTATAAAATAAGTTGTACTAAACACAATATGATGCATCTGATTTTTATTACTGTTCTAACTTGGTGTAAGTTGTCTTTCCCTCCTAAGAATTACCATTTGGATTCAACCAATAGGCTGTCTTCTATTAACTATGCAAAGGTAGAGATTATAATCATAATTGTAGACTGAGACTCCCTCTTTTCTTAAAAAGCACCTCTGCCCATGGAAATACCACACAAAACTGGCAGCTACATCATTCCTGGCTGAAGTTGGGGGATAATTAACTAGCCTGAGTGGTGACTGGCTTTATGACTTCATCTCATTTCCTTTCCTATCAGCAGAATGATAATCAGGAGGGTGAAACTTTTCAATAGAGACTTTCCCTAGATTTCATCTGTCCCTGTCCTAACCTCCTGTCCTGAGACATTACTTGTTGAAAAGAATGCCATACAAATTCAAATTTCCACCTCATAAATACCTTTCTAAGAGAGTCTGCTGTTCATTCACTAGACTTGAGTTTCTTATACAATTGGTTATCCTTTATCCTTTCTCGAAGGCATTATTTATTAAATAAAGTGCTCCTTGTGGTTGTCAAGACAGCTCTCAGTGGCCTTTGGCATTTCTAGACCCACAGGGCAGTCCAGGATGTGAGGTTGCTTAGAGACTCGGAGACTTGGACATTACTTTAGAGAAGTCATGAGCATGCCAAGTATGCCTTTTAAAAAAGTGTGAACTGTACTATTTTGCTGTTCATCATTCCCTGTGTAAGTATGGTATCTCTCAGACATATACATCTTATAATTGCATTCCGTTTCTCAAACCTATATATCAGAATACTATCTAGACCAGTTTTGCGAGGGATAACTCCCTTCCCAAGTATGTAATATCATCTGACACACAGTAAAGCTGTAATAAACTAATATTTAATATTTTGCTCACTGACATGCCCATTCCCAAGATGCACACTCATGCTAAAACTAAGAAACGAGTCTTTTCATGTATCAAATCCTATACTGGGATTACTACTCTACAAATACCACCTAAATATTGGCAAATACTATTTACAAGAGCTTTTCATAAGTAAGACACTTTATATCCTCAGTTTCAGGTGACATGGGTGATCTGGTGATGTAAGGGAAAATGGAATATCCCATTGAGAAGTAAAAATTTCAGAAATTTTCATTACTGCTATGATGATGAGTTTTTATAAAATCAATATATATTTAATCTTTCTTTATCATGCAAAGTTTACCATAATGCATATGTAATAATTTTTTATTTAGAAGAATAAATATTCTTAATGTACCTCTTCACTTTAGATATTTTATCTATGCCCTGTGTAGATATTCCTAAAACCCTATAAGGCTGTAAACAACATTTTAAGTATGAGGATTGTAATTTCTGTTACTAAAGGAAAAGGAAAACATTTTATAATCCTCATGCATCTAGGTAGCTTGAAGAAAAACAGAGTTGGAAATGGAGGTGAGAAGGAGAGAGAGAGACAAGAGTATTGGAGAAAGAGAAGTGAGGGGGATAGAACAGGGAAGAGAGGGAGAGAAAGGGAAGGAGGAAAGAGTAGAAGGGAGGGAGAAAGAGGGGGTAGGGATCAGGAGAGGGAGGGGGAATTTTTAAAGGAAATTGTGATCAGCAAAGGGAATCTGTTCACCAAAAGGCAAACGAATGGAAATCAAATGGTTTGGACTGGATGGACGCCATGGTATTCGCTTAGGGACTTCAAAGGACCTTATTCCTCTTTTGTATCTCAGGTAAACCGCTGAAACTATTGGAAAGAGAAGCAAGAGCTCAAGATTGAGAAAGTGGCGACTAACCCACCCTTCTTTTCAAAAGTTTGGTTTTCTACATAAAATGTGTTTTGTTGCAATTTGCAAAACAGTCATTCCTTTAAATTAAAGCATTGTTTATCAAGGGAAAGTTAATTGAAAAGCATGTCTTTTTCTAGCTAAATGGAAGCCTGCATCATGCAGGCAATAAACATTCTTGTTTGAAAAGAATTCTTGTTCCTTCCTCTAAGACTGCCATGGGAATAAAGCAGGAAAAGAAAAGAAGAAAAAAAGTCCCATACAGCCTCAAAGTTGTGTCTGGTGTAGGAGCCAAATGGGATTTTGTAGCCTACAAGTTTTCTATTCACTCTCAATTTAGCCCCCACAGACTCCCCATTAGGCTAACCATGCTTCCCAAACAGAGTGCAAGGTATTTTGGGGTGCTGGTGTCATTTGCTCCTGTTGACAACCATAGCTAATCTTCCCTATCAGGCACTGGTCAAAAGTTCATTTCTTAGTTCTTGAATGCCCACACAGTCCAAGACAAAAGTGAAAGGAAGACCCTGGTCTACTGCTGCACAGGGTCGTGAAAGAGGGGAAAGGAATATTCTCAGAAGCATACCATGTGTGAGCTGAGACTCCAGTCAGGTGGTTTTCTAGCATAGTATACATTCCATGAGAAAAATGCATGCAAAATTGTATGTATGAGTACACTCATGTGTGCGCTCCTCTGTAAAGAGCTGGTAATCAAATTTTAGGACTGCCACAAAGACAGGATGAGAATTGTAAAGCAGTTATGATGACAGCCCTCCCTTCTAGTCACCCCACTTGAAAATTCAGCAACTATTCTGCAATAAGTAACTATTTTAAAATATGCCTAAATTGTAATTTTCATAATACTCTTATTAATTATATTTTTCAGAATAAATTTTATTCTTAGAATCCTGAAGATTTGCATTTATGTAAGCAGTTTTGCTCCCCCCCCTTTTTTTTTATTTTGGAAAAAATGGTGGAAAAGTGAGAATGGGGAGAAAAATAGAAGATAAATATGTACATGATTGAGGGATACAGAGAGAAGAAAGACAGATGAAAGGAAGTAGGGAGGAATGGAAGGAGAGAAAAAGAAGGAGAGAGGAAGGGAGGGAAGGAGAGACACATAGAGGAAGAGATTATTCATTCTCAACTGAGAGCAATCATCTTGGGGTGTGACAAACTGGCTTTTAAGAGGGAAGGGTGATAATATCCTACTGCTTTTAAATCTAACATATTTTTATGTGTACGATATATGAAACACAGACATATAGATGTCGTATGACTAGGAAAGGGGATGCACATTCCGGTGTTACAAAGCTGATATTCAATTATTTTGTCATTCTTGCACACTGGAGAAAAACAAGGATTTCCCAAGCGTGGAGGTTGAGAACTGAACCCCCCTTGTGCTGTGTGTGAGAGAGAAATAGTGGTTAGTTGCTGAGGCTCCGTGTTCCGAAGAGATGCCATGTTCTGTTGTGAGACATCTGAGCTCTGTGCTAACCGTGATCACCTTAATTTCTAGCTAAGAACTCACTAGCTATGTCAGAGTAACATTGCTCATGCCACAGTGTTGCCTTCTTCATATGTGAACAGGCTTCCGTTCACATCAAGCTGTTGGTGAGCAAGCCCATTGGCCACAGTGAATAAATATATGTTCTGCTTGGCATCTGAATTTGTAATTGGGGTCAGGGTAAAAGTACTGATTAGCCCATAATAATACATATAACTAATACATGTTACTCATTTGAATAAGCTTGCCTCTCCCTACAGTTCTTTTTTTAAATATTTATTATGCATACAATGTTCCTCCTGCATGTACTCCTCTGTGCCAGAAGAGGGCACCAGAACCTCATTACAGATGGTTATGAGGCATCATGTGGTTGCTGGGAATTGAACTCAGGACCTCTGGAAGAACAGCCTGTGTTCTTAACCTCTGAGCCATCTCTTCAGCCCCTCCCTACAGTTCTTAAAGGTGGAAAATGAAATAATATGTTTTGATAGTATGAATAGTAAATGAGGGTTCAAAACATTCTCTACCTTCAAGCAGGCCACCTTCACAATGTGGGATTCTCCTCACAGTGAACAAAGATGTTGAAAGATGGATGGTAAAGCCCCCAGGACTGTGTGCTGGGCCTTCACTGGCACATCTGACCTAGGGCTTTGGGTGAGAGCGCAGTTCTGTGCAGACAATGTGCTTAGCATGTGTGAGGTACTATGGATGATCTAGCACCAGAACAACAATAAAAACACTATATTATTATTATTATTATTATTATTATTAGTAGTAGTAGTAGTAGTAGTAGTAGTAGTAGTAGTAGTAGTAGTAGTAGTGGTATGTGCCTATAATCCCTGCAATGGAGAGTCATATTGAAGGATCAGGAGATGGACTAGCCAAAAAATAAAGGAAGACACCATCTCAAAAACTAAAAGGAGAGAAAGGAAAAGAAAGAAGGAACGGCATTACAATCAAATGGGTTGCAGTTACTTCCCAGTCTCTTGAAGTGCATTCACCAAGCCTGTACTATTTTTCAAAAGCAATAAAGAACAAAATAAAATGAGAAATGTTCAGTTGCATTTCAGACTTCATTTCCATAGCAGTCTCCTATACAGTGTCCTTACTGTATTGTGAATTGAAGGGCAGCTTTCCCTCATCTGTGTTAACATGGCTCTTTTTGGTGCACGCCTGAAGGAATTGCAGTAGTCTGAGACTTAGACTCATTTACCCGGCACACTAAATGTAGACCCTCAGTGGTTACATTACATAACATGTGAGATCTTTAAACTTGTGACAGAGAGAGAAGGTAAACACTTAAGCTGCGCAGAGCCATAGCTTCTTAAAACCTGAGCCTTCAGTTGATGAGGTAGGCAGCATAGTCATCATCATTGCCATGTGTTCCTAGGCTGTTGCTGTAGCTGAATTATTTCCCCATTTTCTTGTGGTGACATTTTGTTTGTGTTTTAACAAATACAACTTGCCTGAATATCAAGGGGTGGAGCTAGTCATTAGTTAATCATAGAGGCCAGGCAGTGGTGGCACACACCTTAATCCCAGCACTTTGGAAGAGGAAGCTGGAAGATCAGGAGTTCAAAGCCATTCTGGTGTATATGAAATTGAACCAGTGTAAATGGTTGGTGGTTGTTCACACCTTTGATGCATGAGCTTGGGATCTCGTGCCTTTAATCTCAGCACTTGGGAAGTGCCTTTATTCCCAGCATTAGTGAGGTAGAGACAGAAAGGGATATGGCTAAGGAGAAAGAGGAATATAAGGTGAAAAGGGACAAGAATTCAACCTTTTCAGTTTGAGAATTCGGTAGAGGTAAGAAGTCTCTCTAGTGACTGGCATCTTTACTTCTCAGTTCTTTCAGCATTTACCCAGATATCTGACTCCAGGTTTTTATTATTAAGAACAATTAGAATTCATGCTACATGTTCTGTCTGCTCCAGTACAGAACTGATGTGGGCAAGTTTCTTCTTAAATGTCTTCCCTTGTTGCTTTTATACATGAACAATTATTTGGTCTTTCAAGAAGTTTTTCATTGTTAGGATGTTATTTATGACTGGTTTATTTACTTGAAATAGAATTTCTTGTACTACTACACCCTAATATTTATTGATTCAATTGGTTAAACCAGCTCTATAAAATATAATTTAAGACCATTAAGAACTTAAATATTCTTATAGTCAACAATTCTTGGGATTACAATGTTGTTGTTGTGATTGACTTATGTTCTATTGTTTTAAAATCTAAAATAAAAATCACAAACATATTTTAGGCTTTGTTTTGAAAGGAACAAGGAGAGGCAAGGCCATTTATCCTGTGTAATAGCTGATCTCAGATCTGAGCTGGTGCTAACACTTAAAGCCCAGAGACTTAATATATATTTGCACACAATCCTATTAAATAATGTCCAATGTAGGGTATAGACCTAAGTGTAAAAAAAAAAATGGTTTCCTAGAAAGCAAAGGCAGGGGATAGAACAGCATGATATTTAAGCAATTTCCAGTTTTCTTGGGCAGGAGTTTTCCCAGCCTCCTTTGTGCAACCATGCCCATCTGGCTGGGCTGCACCTGTTTCCAGCTGTAGGGAATGATGGGTCAGCTTCTTGCCAGAATCTGTGTTATACAAAGGAACCTAAGGCAATTTTGGTCCCTCAAGGTAAAGAACATCTAAAAGAATACTAGAAAACTATTCTAGTTTTTTAAACAAAGAAAAATGAAAATAATTGTAATTACCTGTTTTCCAGCATTTCACTCTGCATGACAGTCCTGAAATTGCTGGAGTCCATGATTCTTGTGAGGCTAGGTCTAAAGAGGAAAAACAGCCTTGGTGAAGCAAGCACAGAAAGACAGTGAGACGGGGGTCATCCTGGCGAAGAATTAATAAACAAGCAGCTCTTAACTGTAGGCTTCTTGTCACCTTTAAGTTACTTTAAAATTCTGATCGCTAAAGCTGTTCAGTTGCTGTATCCTTGTCTGCTTGCTTATTCTAGTAGAGAGTTTACTTAGGATAAACTTCCAAGACTAGAGTCATTATTCATGGCTGCTCTGCAAGCACATCTTAAATCATTTCTCAAGACAACTTTAAAATCCACTCTAGCCCTTATGACACAAAGGCTGAACAACAGGAATCATGGTAATAATTTCATGGGTAAAAAACTTTGTCAAAATCTGTTGAAAGCTATTGTTTACATATTCAGATACAAAATTATAATAGAAGAATCTAAACTCAAAGTGTGGCTGAAAATACCAGGGTTATACAAGCTTCCTAGAATTCATTTATTTAGAATCCCATTTGATGGATTAGAAGTTCTGATATGGTGCTTTAAGTAATCTAAGAAACTTTCTCAACATTTACTTATACTAATGGTTGGCTATTTTAATCTTTTTTCATTTTATTTTTTATTAAAATATAATTAGATTATTTTCTTACTTTTCATTTCTCCCTCCAACTCTTCCTATGTATCCTCT
>NC_022010.1:36599568-36635659 GCF_000317375.1 Microtus ochrogaster
TACTCCCTCCCAAATTCATGGCCTCTTTTTAAAATCATTATTAAAGAAATAAATAAAATACTGATAAATATGATAGCACGTAAATACAACCCACTTAGTTCATTTAGTGTCAGTTTTATGTTTACAATTTCAGGGCTAACTACTTAGTATTGAATAATCAATTAAGAAGCTCATTCCTGGGGAAGCATATTTCTCAAGCTTCAGTATTCTTTAGCTGCCAGTATTTCTTTATCTATATGTGGTGCTTCATAAGATCTCCTCCCTCCACAGTAACCTGTCTGTTGCTGATATACTTCTTCAGAGCTTATTTAAGTAGCCATATGTTGAGGTATTTGGGGTCAAACTTCCCAGGAATTGATAGGAAACATAATCGCACAGATTTCCTGGTCCTCTGGTTTTTAAAATCTTTCTACCCTCTCTTGATGTTTACTGAGCATAAGGTACAAGAGTTGTGTTATAGATGTATTAATTGGGCCTGGGCACCCCACAATAAGTTTTTCCAAGCATTTTAATCATTTACATTTTTCTTTTTTTATTATTTTTTTTAATTTTATATACCAATCCTAGCTCTTTCTCCCTCCCCTCCTCCCACTCCCCTTACCTCCCCCCCTCCATGTTCTCATCCACTCCTCAGAGAGGGTGAGACATCACATGAAGAATCAACAAAGTCTGTCTTATCAAGTTAAGACAGGACCAAGGCCCTGCCCTCTGTATCTAGGCTAAGCAAGGCATCCCTCCATAGGGAATGGGATCCAAAAAGTAAGTTCATACATTAGGGATAAATACTGGTACCACTGCCAGTGGCCCCCCAAACGGCCCAAGCCACACAATTGTCACCCACATTCAGAGGTTCTATTTCAATCCTGTGCAGGTTCCCCAGTTGTCAGTCCATAGCCAGTGACCTTCCACTAGCTCAAGTCAGCTTTTTCTGTTGGTTTCCACATCATGGTGTTGATACTTTTGATCATATTTTAGCTCTTCTATCTCTTCGACTGGACTCTGAGAGCTTGGCCCACTACTTAGCTGTGACTCTCTGCATCTGCTTTCAAAATTTACTGGATCAAAGTTCTTGTGATGACAATTAAGGTAGTCATCAATCTGATTACAGGGGAAGGCCAGTTCAGGTACCCTCTTCACTATTATTTAGATTCTTAGCTGGAGTCATCCTTGTGGATTCCTGGGGATTTCCATAGTGTCAAATTTCTTGCTAATCCCATAATGACTTTCTCAATCAAGATATCTCTTTCTTTGTTTCCCTGTCTTTTCCCAAACTCAACCATCCCGACCCCTTGTGTTCTTCTCCTCCTCCCCTCCCAACCTTTCCCCTCCTCCAACTGATGAATGAATAATGAAAATGTGGTATACTGTACATTACAAAAGTCATCCAACTGTAAAGAATATGAAATAGTGTTATTTGCAAGTAAAGGGACTGAACTCAGAAATATTACATTGAGTGAGGTAAGCCAGACCCAGAAAAACAAAGGCCATGCATTCTTCCATATCTGTGATTTTCTGGCTCCGAATTTTCAGATGCAAGTCTAACCTTAAGGAATGGCAGAAACTAGAAAAGCAAAAGGTGGGCAGGCAAGAGACCCTAATCACAAAATAGCAGGATGCAAGTGGTATAAAGAAAAAGTGGGGAAAGCAGGGGGTATTTTAATCTTTACAAAAGCCTATGTTACTTCTTAGCCACAAATAAACATCTTTGCTATTCCACCACAAAGGACTTTGAAGTTAATGTGTTACTGTCTCCCTTGCCAGATTCAATGATTTAATGCTATTTTGTTTTTCATCACTGGGCTTTCTTCAACTCCCTGTTCAAAAATTGCTTGTGTATATACAGTTCTTATGATTACTCAAGGCAGCCTCTCACTTAACACAGGCTGACCTCAAATTCTCTGTGTAGTTGAAGATCACCTTGAGCTTCTCGTACTTCTGCCTGTACCTTGGTGCTGAGATGAAAGTTGTACACTCTCATACTCTACGAATGCAGTACTGGGGATTGAAATGATGGTGTCTTACATACTAGACACCCAATCAAGCTGTACTCCAGTCCCCTTTCCTACTCTCATTGTCTGTTTTAAGTATAGGTTTGAAATCTTCTGCAATATAAGGCTCTTTAAATTATCATTAGCAAATTGATACAGAGAAAATAATGGAGTTGCTGGCTGTTAGAAACATCAGTACTCTTTAAAGAACAATGTGTGGGCCACCAGTGTACTTATATTTAGTTGTGCAATTATGTGACCTGTAATGAAAAACGTGCATCCTTACAGAAAGTTAACAAGTCCAGACAGACTTCCAGGACACATGGCAGGGCAGAACATAGGTAGGCAGGAAAACTAAACTGAAAGCAGGGAGAAAAAAGGAGTCAGTCAGATGCCATGTAGCCACCCAAGAAACAAGAGGTAACAAACTACAATACTCATGGAAAATATAAAATAATAGAAGTGGGTTAATTTAAGATGTAAGAATTAGTTAATAAGAAGCTTGAACTAATAGGCCAAAGAGTATGTAATTAATATTAAGCCTCAAAGTGGTTGTATAATAAGTGGTTTCAAGAACATGCAGGAGGAGAAAACTCAGTCCAGGGGGACCAATGGTACAGAAAATATTTGTAGCTACATACAATGAAGAGTTAAAATTAATTAATATATACTAAGAGAGGAATGTTAGTCTTTTTTAAATACAAGCCCACTGATTGGTTATCAAATATGAATCATTCCTAGAAACATACAAATGCAGGCAACAGAGAATGGAGTCAGCAGACTGCATATTTGTCCATGCAAGTGTACATAAACACATATGTATACATTTCTTTATATGCATGCATAACAACTATAATAAAAATGAAAGGTAAAGAGGGAGGGAGGGAAGGATGGAGAAGAGAGGACAAAATGATGGAATAAATTGTTCACAAAGTAAAAAGTCATGGAAGGGGCTGAATATGATCAAAATGCATTGTATGACATTCTCAAAGAATTGATAAAACATATTATTACATAAAATTTCTGTTAACAAACACATTAGAATATGGATAATAGTTTCATTCACAAAATTTTAAGTCAGGGACCAAATTTTGTCCTATTAACATAAATAGTATAGTATATATTAGTTAAAATTGATAGACTCATTCAGTGTCAAAGTAGCATTGGGTAAACCAGATGCATGAGCGTTTCCACTGTTTGTATAATTCCACATGTCTAGAGCACCTGAAAGTCTAACCTATAGTTAGAAATAGAAGAAGTATGGCTAGCGTTCATTCTGGCATGTTATTTATAATTATTAGAAAAGTTTGGTGCATTGATAGATTATGATTTTGTGTTTAAAAAATTGGCCTAAACATTGCTCCAAGAAGGTTTTTATTTTTTTAAAAAAAAATGTTTTCTTTTAGATTTTTTTTGTTGTTGTCCTACTGTTTGATTTTAGGAGGATAATTCATCTGTGGCGTGTCACCACCCTAGAGGTAGTGGGACCTAGAAGACTGGATTTGAAAAGTGAGGCAAACTAAAGTCTCAGGTAATAGTTGATATTATTCAGAGCCTCAATTTTTATCCTGAGGGTTAAGAAAGGTCACATAAGTAAAGTTCTCACGAGTTCAAGCTGTACAAATGCAAGAACAAGCCATATGCAGTAAAAGCATGTTTTATTTCACAGCTGCATATAAAGCATAGTTTAAACATTTGATTGAATAACAGCAGCAAGCACTAATGAATAATCTGAAGTAAAGTTACCCTTAGCCCCTGTGCCTGGGAGGAACAGCCAAATAGATTCCAAGACCAATTCCTTGTTTTGAAGAAACGTAAGTCACAAGACGCTTGTCATGTTTTCTAAGACTGTTCTAACAAATGGAATCCTCCACACATGACTTCATTTCTGGACTATGTTCTGATAGGGCGGAATTCTGACATATTGTGAGATGAATTCATATAGTAATATGATCCATACATCCCATTGTTTGGCTATGTATTCAAACTGCCATACATGTAAAGTACCACAAAGTAGAATAGATGGTAGCTTCAGGTTTATAGTATGTGCTACTTCGGAGCACAGTGCAGTCATCAAGAATTTGCGTAGGTATATACGTATTTCAGTGTGTTAATAAGCACAGTACTTTTCAGTGAAATTTTTTGTTTATTTTGACCTTTTATATTCCCATGTTTATGCTATATACACTTTTTAATTTTGATAAAATTGAAAATTTTAATGTAAATACAGTAAAATTTAAGATTCAGTAAAATTCCAGGAAAAAATGTAGAATTAGTATCATACCACATCCATCTGCAATATTAAAGTTTTAAATCAATAAAAATGCTATACTCCTAGGACCATTTAGATTTTCTTTAATTTCCTTAAAAATTAATCTGTATAAAGAATTTCGGCTATCTTATTTTAAAGACAATATTTTGCCTGTTCTGCAGCTCACAATCATATGTTAGTTCTGTCTTCTAGTAGTTTCATTCAAGTTATTTCTAAATATCTTGACCAGCAGAGAAGTGAGCATAGATTATTATTTACAGTAATTGAGAAACTTCCTTCAAATGGTATAATGATTCAATAGCCACCCCTCAATGTGTTGATTCAATCAGTGTCAAATCATCTAGATGAATTTATATAAAGCTCTTATTTCCCCAATCTGATGGAAGCAGAGCAGAAGCTATCCATTACATTTTATGCAGATTATGAATATAAGATTCCTTGGCAAGAGCTTTTAAACCATTCCCATAATTCAGAGTGGGTAATATATGAGAACAGTATTAGACCTCCTGGGAGAGCCCCTTAGTTGCCCAGTGCATGCCTCATTTACTTGGCTCCTGTTTGCTTGAATCTTCACTTTCCTATGTGTCTCTGATATCTTTCCTTCTTTCATTCTGTGCATATTCAGTACCTGGTTGAGACTTTTTTTCATTTTATATGTTTGACTATTAAGTCTGGCCCAAGTATTTGCTTTTGGGCATAGCATCAAGTTCATTAATAGCTAAAACTTTGACCCACTTAGATTGCCAATAAGTTCAATATCTTTTCTGTGCAACCCTGTTGCCTCTACTAATTGTTTTCAAAACCTGTCTGCAAAGTCATCAATTGTATGAAAATTAAGCTAAAACTTTGCTAATGACATATTTCCTAATTTTGGCAGTCTCACAATATCTGGCTACTAATTTTCCCTCTGTAACTTCACTGAAGACTAGTTTACATTACTGTGGGGTGGCCCTGTGAATTGTATCTATGTTCAGACTGCTCTTTGCTTTGTCACCCTTTTCCACTCATAGGGTAGACCCCTGATGATGAAGAATCTTTCCTCCTGATTCTTTCTAAGATGTTGTCTTCTGATGTCCCTAAATTGAGGTGACCTGGTGAGTACCCAAGCCAAAATAACAACTGCTTCTCACAGAGATACAATAAATTTGGAGTCATACATTACAGGCCACTTAAGAGTTGTTCACATTCAGTAGAATCTGGGACAGCCTGGACGTTCAGTTTCATGAATTCTTTGATGCTCTGGTTTCTTGGAATTGAGCCAAACCATCAGCTAAAAGCAATTTTTGGCATTTCAGGTGTGTCAAACAAGCAGACATTGTGATTCTAAAGGATTCCTTAGGAAAATATAGGAGTGAAGAACAGTTTACAGGAAAATGCTACCATCACCCTGTAACTTGGTATTAAAGTCAACAGACAAGCTGTCTCTTCCATCATGCCAAACATTTGCTTTCCTGCTCCATCGAACCACAGATTCCTGCCTGGACTTTTTGCATAATTTTTTAAGTTAGTATACAGAGTGATTGTTCTAGCTCTCCTGCTGCTGCTGTGGTAAACAACATTCTCATCAAAATCACCTTACAGGAGTCAAGGGTTTATTTTATCCTGTATTTCCAGGCCAAAGTCCATTATTGAGGAGATCCAAGGCAGTAACCTGGAGAGAAATCATGGATGGTGCTGGCTATATTGCTCTGTGGCTGGCTAGAAGGCTCAGGTTTAGTTACCTTTCTGATATAATCCACAACTAGGGACGGTAATCCTCTCAATGGGCTGGCTTTCTACATCAATCGATGATCAAGATTGCTCCTCAGAGAATAACTTCTACCTGGGCAATCTCCAAATCAAGACTCCTTCAAATGACTCTGGTTTGTGCCAAATTGACAGAGAATATTATCTAGGACAATGATGGTATTGTGTGTGTGTGTTTGTGTGTTGTATTACTATATGTATGTGCATGTATGTGTGTATACCCACTCATATATACATCACACACACAAAAACACACACACACACACACACACACACACACACACACACATATATATATATATATATATATATATATATATACATACATGTGGAAACCTTTGGTCATGTCTTGTGTTTTGTTCCATAGCTCTTTGCCTTATTTTATGATACAGAGTCTATCATTGAATCTGGAGCTTACCATCTTGGCTAGACTGACTAGCTAAGAAGCCCCAAGAATGGTTACAGGTATTTTTTAAACTGGGTACCAGTCTGAAAGTGCACAGGTCCTCACACTTGTGAAACATGTTCTTTTCCTCATGAAGTCACCTCCAAGGTGATTATTTACTTTTGATAAATGCATTTTAATACATACATGCGTACTTGTATGTATGTGTGTGTATAGTATATAGTGTGTGAAGATGTGTCTCAGTCAAAGGTGCCTTCTCATTGGTTTAATAAAAAGTTGGTTGGCCAATAGCTCAGGAAGACTCTGAGTATGTAGGATTAAACCTATCGACACAGAGGGATTTGGACGTACAGAATAGAGGAGACGTAAAGTGCCATGTGGCAGAACATAAATTAATAGAAACAGGTTAATTTACGTTATAAGAGCTGGTTAGGAACAAGGCTAGGCTGAGGCCAAGCTTTCATAATTAATAATAAATGTCTCTGTGTCATTATTTGGGGGCTCGCAGTCCAAAGAAAGTCTGACAAGGAAGCTTGATACATATTATAGAACACATGTGGCATGTGTCTTTGTGGCTCTGACTTATGTAATATGATGAACTCTAGTTGTACTGTTTTTCTTTAAATAATTTTAATTTTCCTTACAGCTGAACAAAATCAAAATTCCCTTCAACTAAAGATGTTTAACCTCACATTTGACATTGTCAGATTGCAACCTATCGAGTGTTTCCAGAACATTCTAAGTTTCCCTTATTTGAATTGGAGCTCTTCCTCCACAAAGGTTTTTTTTGTTTTTGTTTTTGTTTTTTTGTTTTGTTTTGTTTTTTCCCCCCTGCAAACTCATATCAGCTTCGTCTCTGGAAATCTGTAGAACTTCAAATATCTAAATCTTTATTCATGTTTGTTAAAGGCAAATGAGACCTCTGCAGACTATTAGCTTACCAATTCTGTTTTAGAGCACAGAATCAGGGCACAGTCTTGTTTAACTATGCACACACACACACATATGATGTGTGTGTTTTGTTATTTAAAGATGGATGTGTGTGTAATGCGATTGTTTGTATGCACTCTTATTTGATCACCTCCTTGAATGTTGTATTTCTTATCTCATTTGATTAACAATATTTTGTCACCAAGTATAGTGAGTTACATGATAAGGAGTCTTCGTACAGTAATTATATGAAAACCTCAACTATAGTTGGATACAATTTGCAATCTGCCTTGACATCTTATAAGTCATTTAAATATGCTGTTGTGATCTGTTTGAATTTCTTCTTTGCCAGTTTCACCCATGAAAGTGATGCATCTCAACTTTATTAACTGCTCCTTATTCTTTTTCTCCTCTATCTACTTTTATTTTCATATTCTTTCTCTCAGTTTTTCTCATAGACACATGCACACACACACAAACACACACACACACACACACACACACACAGAGGCACACACACGCGTCAGAAAATAAGAAACGTTACCATAACACCGAAACTCTTCTGAATTGTGGGGAGCAGTGGAAGGATCAGGGAGATGAAAAAGATACATTCTGGTGCCAAGCACAGCAAATATCTAGATGGCTTGTCAAGGAGCGGTTAAATCCTGTTCTGAATTGAAACACTGAACATTCTTCTCACTGAGCTCTTCCAAAGCCTGGTGTGAGTGAGGCTGGCCTCTGCTGCCAGTCTGGGCTGGGACATTCCTCATCTCTCACCACTGAGGTTCTCTGAATATCTGTCAGATGTCCTCAATAGGTCAGCATTACCTCATGCTGTCAAGAAGGGTGGCAAAACAAACCGGTTGTCTGTCTCCCTGCTTATTATTGATTTGAGGCAAATATGAGCCTTGGGTTAGAGATTCAGCACTGGTGGTAGCTAGCGATTTAACAATGGCTTGAGGGAGGGCAAAGGCTTTGCAGGGGAAGGGTTGGCAGCCAGTTCTTACTTGAGAATGCTGGAGGTGGCGTGGGTGGGTGCTTAGGGGGAGAAATGTGCGTGAAAAGGAAAATCTGTTGTGCTAGGGATCCTTTAATAGAGGCAGAATACTGACCAGTTGAGCAAATTAAGTCTTTTCAGGAGTGTCCAGATAAATGATTGGTTTGCATCCAAACAGAAAACACCAGCATTTTTAGTTCCATGTAGTTCAGAGAGACAGAGACAGAGAGAGACAGAAAGAGACAGAGAGAGATATTCGTCCTTTACATGAAGGAAAGCTGTTTGTGTCTTTTCCTTAAAAGACTTGTTGAGCATAGTCTTTTACAAAATAAAAACCATGAAAGGTGAAAAGTTATCTTTTGACTCCTCGGTGTAAAGCATTTGTCCCAAAGTGTACAGAAAATGAATCAAGCAAAGAGCAAGTCCACCAATGATGAAGAAGCCATCCCAGGTACATGCGACAGGTTCAGCAGCTCACACAGACTCGTCTAAAGCATCTGATTCAGGGCAATTCGAATCTTTAAAATGAAACAAAACAATTGAAAGACAGCATTTCAATGAACCCCTTTCCTTAGCAGGCTGGCACACAGTGGTGACAGAAATGTAAAGCTGTCCATCCTGAAGCCCGACGGAAAAGGCAACTTTTAATATGGATAAGTCTAAGGAGTATAAAACACAGTTTCTGTCTGTGCTGTGGCTGTTAAATTCTACATGACAAGCGAAAAATGAGTCTTAGCAATTAGAATGGTTTGTGCAGTCAAGGGCTCATAATAGTTATTCTTTTCTATATCTCACTACAGTTTGTTAGGTAAATTAGTACGGGGAAGGTTAGCGACACATATGTGGAAATCAACTCGCTTCCTTGAACACAAAACAGTCATATGAAAAATGAAAGATGAAAGGAAATTCTAGAGAAATAAATGTAAACACCCACATTTACAAATTTAATCAACTCAAGGTATAAGACAGAGATACACATTTTATGCAGATTTAAAGATTTATTTTCATTCTTATTTATGTGTGTGGCATACCTGCATAGGCACCAGGGGATGCCGGAAGAGAGCATCCGATCATCTGGAACTCGGGTCACAAGCGGTTTCTGGGAACTGAGCTGGGTCTCCTTAACAACTAATTCAATTCCCCCAGCATTTCATATTTCATCTGCAAATATAACTATAAAAATATGTGATGACTTTCCAGCGATACGTCTTTGATTTTCAGTTTTGTTGTTTTGATACAACACTATGTACACTCAACCATCTAGAGTTTCTAAATTAAAATATTTCTCTACATAAATAGGTGTGATAATGTCTATATCGCAATATTGTTTAAGGAGCTTAGTATTGTGAGCACATATGAGAAATATTCAATTGATTTATGCTACTAATTGCTTGTTTCAGTGTTTTTCTTGTTGCCTACTAATGAAGAATCATGCTTTATGAGTAAAAAGAGGTGTAAAAGGGAAGACTACCTTGCTTGCCCATGCAAAGTTTGGTTCTATCCTCAAAATCATAAACTGTAACTACAACAATAGCAAATCAATAGCAAGAGAAGATTGCTTCATCACGCAGGGACTGCATATGGATTTTCAAACATGTTGAAATGTTTTGTCAATAATAACAGGTGGGAATAAATATGTGAAAATAGTAGGAGTGTCTAGACACTCCTGTTTTATTGTCTACAAGAAAACAGTTAACTTTCTTTTTTTTTCATTTTCTTTTTGTTTTTTTTTGTTTCATTTCTTTATTTATTAAAAATTTCCACCTCCTCCCATCCTCCCATATCCCTCTCCCCCCCACTCCCCCTCATCCCTCCCTCTCCAATCCTAAGAAAAGACAGGGTGCCCTTCCCTGTGGGAAGTCCAAGGCCCTCCCCCCTCCATCCAGGTCTAGAAAGGTGTGCATCCAAACAGACTAGGCTCCGAAAAAGCCAGTACATGAAGTAGAATCAAAACCCAGTGCCATTATCATTGGCTTCTCAGTCAGCCCTCATTGTCAGCCACATTCAGAGAGTCCAGTTTCACCACTTGCTCGTTCAGTCCCAGTCCAGCTGGTGAGCTCCCATTAGATCAGTCACACCGTCTCAGTGGGTGGGAACACCCTTCACAGTCCTGACTTCCTTGCTCATGTTCTCCCTCCTTCTGCTCTTCATCTGAACCTTGGGAGCTCAGTCCAATGCTCCAATGTGGGTCTCTGTCTCTATCTCCATCATCGCTGGATGAAGGTTCTATGGTGATATGCAAGATATTCATCAGTGTGGCTATGGGAGAAGGCCAGTTCAGGCACTCTCTCCTCTGCTTCCCAAGGACCTAGCTGGGGACATCTCCTTGGACACCTGGGAATCCCTCTAGAGCCAAGTCTTTTGGCTACCCTAAATTTTTTTTTGTTTTTTCTTTTACAGTTTCATAGTTGCAATTCATGAATTGTAGCCCTTCTCATCCCCTGCAGAAGGAGCTGTGGGCTGCTTCCTGTGGCCCAGCTTGCAGCTGCCTGGCTAGCTTATGCCCCAAAATAATTACACAGAAACTGTATTTTTTAAACACTGCCTGGCCTGTCTTCTATAGCCTCTTATTGGCTAATTCTCACATCTTGACTAACCCATTTCTAATAATGTGTGTAGCACCACGAGGTGATGGCTTACCAGGAAAGATCATAACCTGTGTCTGACTCAGAGAGGAGAGGCATGGTGACTGTCTGACTCATCTTCTTTCTCCTAGCATTCTGTTCTGTTTACTCCACCTATCTAAATTCTGCCATATCAGGCCAAGCAGTTTTCTTTATTAATTAACCAATGAAAACAACAGATAGATAGAAGACACTCCCACATCAATCCCTATTATTCCATCTCACTTCCCCTCCTTTAAAAAAGCAAAAAAAAAAAAAAAAGAGAGAGAGAGAAAGGAAATAAATCTTCTTTCCCAATGCATTCCCTTTCTATTCTCATTTCTTTATTCTTTTGTGTATGTAACCTTCTGGGTTTTAATAGAGTTCCCTGCATAAACAGTGTGGAAAACAGCTTATTCAACATCACAAGTGATTTCATCACTGAAGAAAATAACAGCCTCATAGTCACCACTGACTGTCAATAGCCTTTTGGGAGGGGAAATGCGGCCTCATGAGCTCTTTCCCTTTCTGTGATAAAATGTTCATGGAACCACTCCTGTGCAGGTCTTCAACAGGGAGAGACAGCTGAGGTGAGTTCACAATTGCTTGGCTGTGGTTATTTCGGAAAGATGCCCCTTCATAGCAGCAAATATCCCCTGCTTCTGGCCCTTGGAATGTCTGCTCTCTTCCATGATGTGTCCTGAGCAGCAAGTGTGAAATAGATATCCAGACACCTTTTTATTCTCTCCTCTTTGACAGGTTGTCTCTGTGTTGTCCACTGATGAGAGCCTAGAGCTACACAAATCTATAGGCATAAAGATATGTATTTAGAAGGTAGTTTGATACCATGTTCAATTAGCAAATAGTAGAAGATGCTCACCCTGGGGCTTCAACTTTCTCAAGTCTGGGTTCTTGACCACATTTACAGTACCAGGCAGTAGTTCACTCCTACAAATCAGTAGCCCTGTTGCCAAACCCAAGCATCCCATTCAGCTGAAAAAGACAGATAAATAACTACTCAGATTTCCTAATACTCGTTAGGGTTATATCCTCAGAGATGAAAATAGAAATTAGATAAGCATCTTAGGAGTAGGGACTCCAAAAGTGTATATCGTTGTTTTGTATGTTACAGAGGCTCCCTCACACTCCATAGCTTGTTCCAAAGATACATGCTATCATCATAGGGCTGCCTTATGTACTGGATCTTCACCATCTGCTAAGTTTATTATGAGCCCTCTGATCATCCTTTATCTGAAGATCTGCCAGTCCATCTACATCACCTGCTTTTGCTAGTTTGGAAGCAGTTAGCATGGTCTGCTCCAGAAAATCCCTAACAACAACTGGGATGACCTCTGAAAAGAGAGTAAGGGACTAAGTTATTTTCTCTGGCTGTAAAACAGATAGGGAGGGGAGCCATGACTATGTAATAAAATGGTAAAATTCCAATATATATTTATATATGTGTGTGTATGTGTGTGTGGTGTATAATATATACATACATGTATTACAATATACACACATATATGTATGAATTCAGAAAATGAATACTGGGAGAGTTAGAGGAGGGGAGTGAGGGGTGGATATGATTGCTTTACACTGTTTTCATGTGCAAAATGATCAAAGAAAAATAAAAACATTTTATTTATTTACTTATTATTTACTGCTGGTAGAGAAAGGCTTTGATTGGTGATGAGGAAACACACATACACAAACACACACATACACAAGTACACAGAGAGAAACTCTCTGCAAAGCAGAGTACATACTCAGGAGGCTGAAGTAAGCCTCTCCTTCTGGACGGATGATTTGAAGGGCCCTTGAGATTGTCTCCTTACCCAGTTCAAGGATTGTCTATTTGAACAATGACAAGGGGGGCTGGTATTTCCAAAGTTTGAAATAAACAAGTCCTAGTATGGCCTTTAACTAGTTGGACCTGTCCAGATGGGAGTTTATATTGGTGGGATAAAAAGCCAATCAGACCTTAGTTTTAAGCCAAGAAGCTATGAAGCTATTATGATAGATAAGATGTGTGTGTGTGTGTGTGTGTGTGTGTGTGTGTGTGTGTGTGTGTGTGTTTTATACCAGTCCTCTGAGACTACCTCACTTAGGCAAGGGGCAGAGACAGCTCTACTATGGTCGTGCCATCTGGGCCAGCTCTCCTAGACTCTTGGTGAGGGTACAACCCTCTCTCCCAAGTGTGGGGTCAGTTCTTCCATGAGGGTGGGGCCAGTTCTTCTGCTATAGTGGTCAGTGAGGAACAGGACCACCTCTCCCATGGCCAGCTCAGCATGACCCTCAGACATACATGATTTCTATGTTCTCCTATGGTAACATGGGCTACAGAGAACAACAGAGACCTCAGTTGCTCAGGCCCAGATGTTACCAAGACCCCAATAACAGTGCACATCACTGAGATAAGCATGGCCCTGGCGGTAGCATGACTCTTGGACACCAGCATGATCTCAGGGTATTGACCAGACCCCAGGTATCTGCATGGCCCTTGGGAATATCAGGAGCCAGGGACATTAACTCAGACCTTATAGGCTACTATAAGGTCACAGACCCAAACATGTTTTTTGGCAGCAGCTTGGGCCAGGATATCACAATGGCCCCAGGTGGCAGTGCAAACCACTCAGATTGTGATGGCCCCAGTGGAGGTCTGGCCCTCAGAAACCAACAAAACACAAGTGGTGATCCATAGCCCAAGCATCCTTGTGGCTTTTGGTGGCCATATAGGCCATGTATATCAACACAGACTCTGGCTACAGCAGGGCCATGGACCCAGACATGTCCCTCAGCTGCAGCTCGGCCTGGATGTCAGCGTGGTCCCAGGTGGCAGGGAAGGCCACTCAGACCTGTATACAGGTTCATCCAGTTGCATTCAACAACCACTACTGGATTTAAAGCCATAGATCAAATTCAATCTAGTAATAGTGAGTGACTTTGACACATAACTCTCTGACACATATCCACTGAACAGAAAATAAAGAAATATTGGAATTAATGACATCATGGATCGAGTGTACTTAATAGATAGCTATAAGTTATTCTACCCAAACTCCTAAGAATATACTTTCTTCTCAGTGGACCATGGGGCTATTTCAAAGTTAGATAAAGTATAAAGACATTAATCAAGTCTCAAATAATGTAAGAGAATTGAAATAATTTGCTGTAGTCTAGCTGACCACCATTGGATAAAGTTAGAAGTCAACAACAAGAAACCAACAGAAAATATAAACTTATGGAAATAAAATTGTCCACTACTAAATGCATACACAGTGGTACTACTGAAATAGTACAGTATTTATTTCCTTGAAGAAATCAAGTAACCACACAGAAACTATATTAATTACAGCACCACTTGGGAAATAGCATAGGCAAATTCCTAGCTAGCTCCTATATCCTGAATAAACTCTTTTCTATAATCCGTGTTTTGCCATGAGGCTGTGGCTTACAGGCAAGGTTTCAGTGTCCGTCTCCTTTAGCAGTATATGGTGTCTCCTTAACTCTACCTACTCTCTCTCTCTTTATCTCTGTTCTGATTTCCTGCCTGGCTTTTCTCTACTAAGCCACTGACCAAAACAGCTTTATTCATTGACCAATAAAAGCAACACATATACAGAAAGGCATCCGACATCAGATCTGTACTTTTTCTTTCTCTTGGATCTTTGTCTAGTTTTGTATCAGAACAATACTGGATTCATGAAAAGAATTTTGATATATCACTTTCCTTCCTGTTTTATAGGATAATTCGAGGAGTACAAGTATTGTTTGTTCTTTGAAACTGCGTCTCTCTGATCCCAGAATTTTTTAAGTTTAGAGACTTTAAATTTGTTTTTCTTTCCCATTGGTTTTTATGGGTTTATTTAAATTACTTAATTTGTTTTTATTTCATTTGATAGTCAATATATGATCTGTGAATTCATCCATTTATTTTAAAGTATCCAGTTTTTCAATGGATATCTGTAATCCAATTTTTGTTGTAGTGCTTTTGATAACATTGAAGAAATCAAATCAACTTTTATTCATCAACAAATGAGCATATGAAAATAGTAATGCGTACAGAGCAGAAAACAACTTAGTCCATAAAAAATGAAGGAGGCGGAAATCCTCAATAAATAAATAAATTAAAAAGAAATGAAATTCTACCATTTTATAACCTCATAGAACATTTTAAGTTAAATGAACCACACAGAGAATGATAAAACCTCTATGGTCTTATTCACATGTGAGACAAACAAACAAAAAATGGTGTCATGGGAGTCAAGGAGAAAGGGAAAGAAGATTTGAGTAAAATAATGGTTATATAGAAACATTTTAAAAGAACATAGTTGGAAGAGAGATTTTTGAGTGTTCATGATCAAGAAAAGAGTCTTGTTACCTCTGTTTCTTCAAAAATATGAAATTATTCTTGGACGATATGGCTTGCTTACCATGTGCTGCTTGTCTGCTATCTGCAACTTACCCACATGTGAAGCTTGCCTTTGTGATTGTACAGGCTATCCACATGATTCCTTTCTCTTAATCCCTGAAGTATAAATTGTCTGATGCTCTGCATAAAGTTGGCAATTGCTTGAGACTTTATTCTTCCTCATTTATTAGCTCATGTCTACCAGGTCCCACCACTTCTAGAGCAGCAAACAACAGTCAGAAGGTAGAAAAATAAAGTTAATAGGCAATATTATTTGTCAGTTTCCTCTTAAACTCAATAGTTGTTAGTTTAAGGCACACAAAACTGCTGACATGGATAACAAATGCTATAAAGATTTGCATTAGTATGTATCTTGATTTATTGATACAAATTTAAGAGCAATTTTGTTATACTGTTTATATGTATTCTGCCCCTGATTAAGGTGTTGTGTTTGTACAGCTCATTTAAAAATGTAAAATTAAGAAATGTAGGTTAATAGATGATCATCCATAATAGTCAAGCTTGTAGTCTTGTTAGTTAAACTTTCTAGATGTACAGAGATGTATTTCAAACCTTTCAAAGACTACAGAATATGGCTTTTAAAATGTTTAAGAGCTGGGCAGTGGTGGCACACGCCTTTAATCCCAGCACTCGGGAGGCAGAGGCAGGTAGATCTCTGTGAGTTCGAGGCCAGCCTGGTCTACAAGAGCTAGTTCCGGGATGAGCACCAAAGCTACAGAGAAACCCTGTCTCGAAAAACCAAAAAAAAAAAATGTTTAAGAACTTAGGACTTTTCATGACAGTGAGACACATCTGTACCTGGAAGCACAAAGCTACTTCAAGAGAATGATGGGCACTGAAGAGGCTCATTATGGTATTCATTGGTCATTTGGATAAAAAAAAAACCTGCTATTTCCTGGACTGTTTGATGCTGTGTTGTATGAACTGGACATGCAGGACTACAGAGAAATGACTGCTGAGATTACCAGAAGGCATCATAGTCCTTGGGGCTCCTGCTATATGAAGGAGTCTGCCAGATATTCTGCAGGACACAAAAGAAAGCAACTGATAGACTTTGCTATTACAAGTCACAACAGCTATCCAAATTTCCTGCTTCATGGAAATGTCTGCTGGATACTATGAGTCTGTAGGCTGAATGGATGCTCTAACAATTAAAAAGAACTTTGAGTGACTGTCCAAGCAACAAGATGTCTCTGCAAATTCTAGAGTTTTGGAAGTTGCTCACAGTGCACTTTCTGTTTACTTAGGTAATATTATTTCCTTCTGGAATCATTGATGGAGTTGAAGAATAGATAGTTATAGTTATAGTTTTCATTAGTTATGATAAAAAATAAAGTAGGTATAAATATTTAGCCATCATTCTTTCTTGACACCTGTCTTGTTATGTGTAATTTTACTATTTTAAAGTTAAAACCTTCCTTTTTATTTAGACAGAAAAGGGGAGATGATATAGGAAGTCCTTCTGTATATGCATTGCTTTTATTGGTTAATGAATAAAGAAACTTCTTTGAGCCTATAGCATGGGAAAACAGATATAGGCAGGGAAAACTAAACTGAATGCTGGGAGAAAAAAAGTGAAGTCAGTGAAACACCATGTAGCTACAAGAGGGGAAAGATGTGAGCTGTCAGTTGGAATCTTGTTGGTAGGCCACGAGCCTTGTGGTAAAATATAAAATAATGTAAATGGCTTAATTCTAGATGTAATAGCTAGTTAGCAATGCACTTAAGTGATTGGCTAAGCAGTGATTTAAATCATATAGTTTTCTGTGTGGTTATTTCAGGGATCTTGACATCTGGGAATGAACAAGGAGCCTCCTACAACAAAGAAAGTGAGATTTAAAGCTTTCATTGCAGTAATACTATTTTGAAAATGATACCCTGATATGGGATTCCCCTCTGTATGCTATGAAAATGTTTTATTACCATTGATTAATAAGGAATCACCTTGGCCTATGGCAGGACAGAATATAACTGGGCAGGAAAACTAATACAGTGAGAAAGAAGGTGGAGTGAAATGCGGAAGGAGAAAGATGCTGGAAACTTACTGATAAGCCCCAGGCTTATGGCAATACGTAGATTAATAGAAATGGGTTAGGTTACATTTAAGATGTAAGAGCTAGCTAGTAATACACCTAAGCCATTCATCAAATATTGTTGTAATTAATATAGTTTCTGTGATTATTCGGGTCTGGGTAGCCAGGAAGCAAAAGTGAGGACTCAGTTTATAATACAACTAAATTTAGAAGTTAAAGGAGCTAGAGAGATAGATAGCTTGGGTATTGCTCTTCCAGAGAACCCAAATTTGGGTTCCCTGTATTCATATTCGACAGGTGGTTGTCACTCAAGCTCCACAGGAACTGATACTCTCTCTTTTGGCCTCCACAGTACTCATATGCACATACACAGTTTACATAGAGACACATGCATATTTAAAAATAAAACCTTTAAAATAATTTTAAAAATTAAAAGGTCTTAAAGGCAAATTCATCAATTACATAAAAAAGAGTATGTGCACATGACCCTGCCCTGCGTCATTAAGACTGAACAGGAGAAGGAGACCCACATGCCTGCCCTGAGTGGCCTGGGGTGTGAGACTGGGCAGGATTATGGTGAACAAATATATGCTGGGTTATGGGAGACAGGGATGTGAGACAGAATGATTCTGCCCTGTTGTGAGAGGCAGATATGAAGAGGTGAAGCTGGTGAGGAACCCACTGAGGTGGGTAGCCTGTTTGCCACTGAGAGCCATGGTAATGTCTGAGTCATGGCTGCTGCCAAGTCCTATGTCTGGGTCTGTGGTGGTCCTCCTGTAGTCACTATCTCTATTGACATCTGTGACTCCTGTTACCACCAAAGGCTTAGAAGAGATGGCTGCACAGAGTTGCTACCCAACCCCACTGGCTATACTAGGGAGAACTGAACAAGTCTCTCAAGGGCTATAGCACTCAGGATAGAGGGTTCTACACATCACTTGGGCTAGCTGACCTTCTTCACAGGGGCACAGGGAAACTTGCTCTGAGGATGTGAGAGAGCTGGTCTTGCCTCACTCCTTTGCCATGTGGCTATGTGGATGAGGGAGAGATGCTCCTCCACCCCTCATTGCCTATGGACGGTTACAGAGCTGGCATTGAGGTCATGAGAACAGGAGAGCTGTCCCTGCCCCTTACCAGCTGTAACATTTAGGAAAGTGACCCCTGTGATTTGCCTTGGCAATACAGTAGAGCTCCCCCTGGTGGTGTAATTGTGGGTGAACTTGCCCTGGGGCATGAAAGCAGGAGAACTGGCCCCCCCTCTTGCACATTGCTGCATAGGATGAACTAACCAGGACAAGGTTGGAGAGCTCACCCTGATGGTGAGGGTGGTAGACCTGGGAGGCTGACCAGTGCTAAAACTACCCTACCCGATTCAGGGCTATGAGTTTGTTCATCCGAAAATTCACCCTATCTATGATTTGCTGGCACACATGAAGGGACTGGTCCTGCAGACACAAAGCTGCAGGATCTCCATGACACAGGGCAACAACAAGATATGAAAGAGAAATTCCAGTGAGAGTTCAGCATCGATAGTGTAGCAGAAACCAGAGGCCTCGAACCAGACCAATGAACACTTGCAAGTAATGATATAAGGACAAAAGGGTTTACTGTATGACTCACTGTATCATGCTACAGCTTCCATGATGAAATTTTTCTTTTTCTGTTTTTGTTTTTTGTGGGAAGTGGTTTCCAAGGACAAAGGGCAGAAGATGAATGGGATCAAGATGCATGATGTGAAAACCACAAAGAATAAGTAAAAAGCTTAAAAACAATACCTACTGTAAGGCTATTTCTTAATCATTGATTGATGGTAGAGGGCCCAGCACATTATGGGTGGTGCCATCCTTGGGATGGTGGTCCTGGAGTCTGTAAGAAAGCAGACTGAGCAAGTCAGTAAGCAGCATCCTTTCATGGCCTCTGCATCAGCTCCTGCCTCCAGGTTCCTGTCTTGTTTGAGTTTCCATCTTGACTTCCCTCAATGATGGACTACCATGTGCAGGTGTAAGCCAAATAAACTGTTTTCTTTCCTTACAAAAAATAAAGATTAAACTGTGCTGAGCACTGAGAGTAATCAGAGTTTACTATATATACACACATATGCAATTTTCTAAGAATACCCTTTGTAAAAATCATTTCAAAAATTCAATAATTCCGGACTGGAGAGATGGTTCAGTGGTTAAGAGTATTGGCAGCCCTTCCAGGGGACCCGAGTTTAATTCCCAGCAACCAAGTGGTGATTCACAGACATCTATAAGAAAATCTGATGGCCTCTTCTGGCCCTCAGGTGTATATACCGATAGAGTATCATATACACAATGTAAATATTATTTTAATAACTTATTTTTACTTTGTGTACATTTGTGTTTGCCTGCACATATGTTTGTATGTAATTGTTGGATTCCTAAAACTTATAGACAGGTGTGAGCTGTCATATGGGTGCTGGGAACTGAACCTAGGTCCTCCTGAAAAGCAGCCAATGCTCTTAACTTCTGAGCCGCCTCACCAGCCCACAATAAATAAATCTTTAAAAATTAAAAAATCAATGCTTCTTGGAACTGAATGATGAACTATATTAAAAATTTACTACATATATTAATATATGTAAGTATTTTACATGGGAAAAATAAACATTAAAATCAAGAAAAATGAACACAAATTGAAAGAAAACATCTTAAATAATTGTATTTGGAAGGAAAAGAATAAATATTAAAGAATTGTGCATTAAATATGCATGCCATGAGAAAGAACAAAAGACTAAATCTCCAAATAGTGACTAAGGGAAGAAGAGAAAGACATAATTTAGACTATTAAAGTAGAACTAAGAAGCTAAACAAGTGAAGCATAACCTTGTAGGAAAATTAGGGTCATTCAAAATGATCTCTGGAAGTACAGAAGAAATAGTTCCACAAATTGTTTATGGAAATACTTCTAACCAGGAAATTAATAATCAAAATACATTGAAATATTTATAGCTCTAAGCATGATGTATATACAAAGGAATGCCTGCTGTTCTTTCTAACTGTTCATTTCATAGACACTGAAGGTATCAATTAAACATGAATTCATGTTTTACTGGATTTATTATGGATGAAGAATGTAGACATAAGCAGGATGCATGTAATGACTATTTTTATTGTCAGTTCGACTGAATAAGTGAGGCCATGTAGATGTGGGAAGCATGCCTTTGAGTGTGTCTCTTTCCAGAATGAGAGACCAATTCAAATGTGAACACATTGTCAGGAGGGGGAATCTATAATATGGAGCATGTCTGGACTAAGTGGATGGATGTTGGAATGAATGTGTGTAGACATCAGGAAATAAGAAGGGACCTCTGAAAGGGTAAAATAGCCACTTTAAGAGTGGGGCAGAGAAAGGGACAGAGCATGTGGCATGGATGTAGAAGAGATGATATCAAGGTCCAAAGGACCTGAGTGGAATAGAGAGTGGGGAGGATGGGAAAGTCAGAGACTAAGGGAGGGTGAACTCAACTAGGTGTCATGAGAATGTCAGAGGGAATCTATTTTTTGTAGGGTAATATTAATTCATAAAAGAATACAGGTAGTAAGTTGTAATGAATACATAAACTTATTACTGTCATCAAGTAACATATCTCTGTGGCCCCCACAGTCACTCCTTTAAACTCAAACATGTCAAATTAGAAGCCAGGATCTGCATATCAGGGAGAATACATGATATTTGTCTTTCTGAGCCTGGGTCATCTCACTTAATATATTTCCCAGTTGTATCTATTTTCCTGAAATTTTAAATTTCTGCCTGAATAAACTCCATTGTGTGAATGTGCCATGGGGTCATATGTCATTTCATGTGCTCCTTCTAGGTACAAAATTCACTTTACAGCCATATGACTATATGATTATAGCTCCATGCAATGTGTATTTGCCATACCCCTTGCTTATGTTAAAGGTCTGCTAAATTAGCTTGCCCTCCTTGCTTATTTGATTTTACTGACGTGACCACTGAATTATTTTTAATTGGATTTGATGCAATGCTATGTTCATGGGTTGGTCTATCCCAGTTAGGTAGTAATTACATGCTACGGTGGTTTACATAACAACTAAAATGCCTATCAGCATAACTCATAGAATGTATCCTGTCAGCAAGTGGCTCATGGCTATCCATTGTACTATTCAGGTTAAAACTGAATAATACAGGAGTTAATAGTTAAATTATCCTTAGATTCCATAAAAGTACAGAAAGAAACATAAATCAGTATGTTTTGATCATCCATTATTTGAAATAAGAAAGGGACATACACTATAGATTCACTATAATATATTATATATAATATAGCGAATGATTTGTTTCGACATATAAACCAAATTTGACTCATGTATGTCCAGGTAAATCAAACATGGTGAAAACAACTACAAGAAGTTCTCTTATTTCATGAAATTATGAAACATTTTTATAAACTTTGTGTCATAAATGTCATCTAGTCCATTTTACTACGAAAATCAATAAACCTTGGTTGAGGGTAAAGAACCAGTCAGGACTTCCCTTATTAGAATCCTATAGTGGTCACCACCTCGGGGTTCCTCTTTTTGGACACCATCCACCATAAGGAACAGATCTGACTGGCCATTCCTCTCTTCACCCTTCATGTTCAGAAATTGCTTTTATTAATATTTGTTCACCTACTGTCTTTTTTCGTGAATCCTAACTATCACTACCTGCTGGCCCCTCCACCAACTTTCCTCTCATTTGAGCTTGGAAGCCCTCCAAGCACAAGGAAATCATGAAGAGATCATCGCTACCTATTCTGATTTAACACCCTTATTCACCACCATGCCTCACATCTTCTTTCCATCTCTCCCTTCACGGCATTCACGTTTATTTCTAAAACAAAATAAACCTGGCATTGTACAGGGCAACCTTTCCTCCCTAGTCCCTGCCCTCCCCAGTTCACCACTGCTCCTCACCCACCCCACCTCTCCCAGCGCTAAGAGGCTTGTGAGAGAAGATTAAACTAATCCTATCCATCCACAAGCTCACTAAGCAGCTCCTGAGTAAAGTCCAACATTCCTGCCTAGCCAAAGAGGCTGAGGGGGAGAGGGAGAATTAGAGCAATAGTCAGCACTCCAGCCCCACTGTAATAATTTTTCCATGACAATTCTTTCCTCTTCAATAATTCCAGACAAAGTAGGAAGAAAATATGAAGCACAGAGCATGTGTGGAGAGGGGAACACAGAATTGTTATTTTTTTTTTCTTTGCTTTCCTGGGTAGGAATTATGAACCTGGTATGTTGGCAACACCACACATTTTTAAGTAATTTAATCGACCCCCTTTCCACACGAAACAGAAAAGAGTTTGTAAATAGCCAACATTTAAGTGGTTTTGGATTGTCTCGTTGGCTAATTAATACTCAAGAAAGTAGAATTACAAAAACTGGGCAAGAGTAAGGCAATGTGGAGGGGTTTGCCTGCAGCATATTGATGTCTGTGTCGGCAGCTTCAGTTCTGAGCAACAAGGAGAGCCTGGCAGTCCTTAACTTCATTCTGGGAGCCTTCATCAGTCCGTTTTTTTTCTCATGTCTCTACCTTTGCTCGCTCACCCAGGGTATTTTAGACTATAATAGGAGCCCGGAAAAGAATAGACAGCACTTGAGTAAGTATTTTGGACCCCATTGGCTTTCTCAATAGTTAGACTCTATGTTTATTTTTTCCAAAAGACTGATTTGAAATGCAAGGGAGTCTCAAAAGCTGAGGTAGGCAGAGGTAATGACTGCCAGTGGCTGTGTAGGGGGTAAGAAATTTCTATTCAAGGAAGAGTGAATGCAACTGGTGATGTTTAAAAAAATGCGGGAGGGGTGTAGGGAAAGTTTAGCTTTGGGGGTAAAATCCATGGTTTTTATTCCTCGCACTCATTATGCCAAGGAATTTCATGTTAAGACGAAATGAAGAAAAAGCTTAAAATAAGCAAAAAAGAAAGATCCCCAAAGAGCAGCTGAAAGGCTAAAGCCACACTGAAGGCAGACCGAATAGAAGTGGGAGATGGTGTCTTCTGCAGTTAGTAGGAGGGGCTTAATTTCCCCTGGTAGCATTTAGCAAAGAGTGTTTGTGTCCCCCCACCTCCAGCGAACTAACCAAAAATGCATTGTATCCAGGAAAGCATTTAAACCACAGTTATGCAATGTCAGTCTTCCCTAACCTGGCAGTGGAACTTCCCCAAATACTCCCATGGTATCCTAAGAAACTTCAGAAAGAAAACACTCTTAGCACTTAATTTGGTTTTTATTTTGAATCTAAAACTATATGTGTATTTTTAGTAAGGCAAGCTGAAAAAAAATCAAACCGTGGTGAATCATTGTTTTCTCTAGGTTCTTCATAGAAACTAAAATAAAATCATTAAAATTTCAATAAATGCTCATTGGGCACTTTTTCTTGGTAAATCACTAACCTTGTGGTAAAATTCTCTAAAGTCAGAACACACAGCTAGACAAATTTTTGGTATATATTTGATTTAGTTGTTATGTTTCTTAAATTTAAATATGTATTTACTCACTCCAGGTAACAGAAAATGATTCTCCGGAAACAAATTTTGAAGAGAAAGACTCAGTGAGTATCATAGAATAAAGAAATGGGTGCTTCCCTTATATTCACCTCTGGTGAACTGAGGACTCACAGATACAATGTAGGAATAATGAAGGAAAAAGCTAACAGAGAAGAAGTCTATTCAGGTTATTTGGTGGGAATAGCAGCAATCTCCCAGGAACTCTAAGGTTACTTCTTTTTTCTCCTTTCACGTTCTTGTATTAACTGCTCAAACAGAAGAGAGATTAGACATATGTAGGTCATTTTTCCATGTGTAACATAGTTCTGGACAATATGACTCCCCAATGGCCCAAAGGTTAAGTCAGTGAAAAAGAAAAAGGCACAATATGACAACTGTCAATCACTTTTATCTCACAGTACTGAGAAGCCAAGCACCTGCAGACTCAAATGAAGAATAAATATAAATAACTTTCAAGTATGAAGAGCAACAGAAGCAATGGTGACTCACACATCCCCAGTGCTGCCTATAGCAGACAGAAGGTAATGATACTTTGTCCAGGTGTGTCAGCTCCATAGTTAGTGACCAATGAAGAATAAGTAAAGCTGGGTGATTTATGTCTTATTTGGATTAATTTATTTCCTAAGCAACATTGCTCTTTTTATTTGAATTTAGAAGAAGCAGTGACATACCACAAGGACTGTTTCAGTCACATCCCATGTAATAATAAACACACAGAAGAAGTGATTTTTTTTCTTTGGTTCCTCATCAAGTAGTAACATTTTAGGAAATTTGAAGTTTTATGAACTGCAGGTATTTACCTGAAACAATGCAGCTCACCATGAAATGTCACATACAGTATCTGCAACTCTGTCTGAAAGAAGAAGAGCGCATCGTAACTGTGGAAGAGCATTGCGATGAATAAGCTGGTTAGCTCTTCTCGTAGATCCCATGACCTGGTAACAACCTTCTGAGCACCCAAAGTCAAGTTGCATGACTTCTGTGATGTTGATAATTTTTGGAGCTATAACTGGCTCAAAATCTAGTGACTTCCTCACTCCCAATGACTGTAGCAGACTGTGACCTTGAGTGGTCTTTGAAGTTGGATAGGAAAAGCACCGCAGACCTTTACTCCCTCATCGGTGGTTATAGAGTGATGCCTGTTTGACTTCCTACTTTAGTTTACACTTCTCTCTTATTTGTTTCTCATTCTCTCTCTCTCTCTCTCTCTCTCTCTTCTTTCTTTCTCTCACCTTTCACAAAATTTCATTTTGCAACTCATGAGTTAGCATAGACATGCAACATTGAACACGACTATTTCTCCCTGAATGCATGAATTAGACAAGTGGACAGTAAATACATAAAGTTAGGTAGTAACAAATATTTTTGGTGAGTTTGGGGTAGATGTGCTTTACTTATAAGTGTATATGTGTATGTTTTAGGTGTGTTTATATATGTGTATGTATGTATGTGTGTGTGTATGCATATATGCCTGTGCATACTGAGATCACAGGTCAATTATCTTTGTCTGCTCTTCTCCACCATTTTTTGTTTTGTTTTGTTTTGTTTTGTTGAGATAAGCTTGTGAAACTCAAACCTGAAACTCAGTGATTTGGCTAGAATATCTGGCCAATAAGTCGCAGGGTTCTTCCTGTCTCTGCCTTCCCATGAATGAATACAAAGTATATGAAATGCCTGATTGTTGCCATGTTGAAGAGACAAACCCATGTCTCTGTGTGTTTGTAGTAACACTTTATCTACTGAGAGAGGTTTTGAAGATACAAACCCATGTCTCTGTGTGTTTGTAGTAACACTTTATCTACTGAGAGATGTTTCTAGTCCCAAACTAGAGAGACAAACTTCAGTGACAAATAACTGAAAGGATTAAAGGAAGCTCAGATGGTGCCATGTTACAGTAGCCAGGAAAATCCTCTCAGAGCAGGTGACATTTAAACACACAATCAGTAGAAGCAAAGATGGGAATCCTGCACGTATCTGGACACGTTTCCTGTTTTTAAGGAACAGGGGGAAGCCACTCTACTTTGGAAGAGTGTAAGAAATAGGGCAGTGAGATGGAGGAGATAAGGCATGAGATGAAGGAGATAAGACATGAGGCTAGACCATAAAGGGCCTGGGGAAGACAAAAAGGACTTGGACTGAAGATGCGGAAACACTGCAAAACCCTGAACACAAGAAGAGGGTATATTTCTTTTTTCAGGGTACATAGGATGGCTGCTTAAAAAACAGCACCTAGCTTTTTCAGACCCAGGCTAGCTGGTCTTGGTGAATTCCCGAAAGATCATCCCCATTGTCTCAGTGTGTGGGTCGCGGTCCTGAGTTCCTTGCTCGTGCTCCCCCTCCTTCTGCTCCAGATTTGGACCTTGAGATTTCTGTCTGGTGCTCCAATGTGGGTCTCTGTCTCTGTCTCCTTTCATCGCCTGATGAAGGTTAATATTCAGGAGGATGCCTATATGTTTGTCTTTGGATTCACCTTCTAATTTAGCTTCTCTAGGATCTTGAATTATAAGCTCACTGTCCTTTATTTATGGCTAGAAACCAAATATGAGTGAGTACATCCCATGTTCCTCTTTTTGGGTCTGGCTTACCTCACTCAGGATAGTGTTTTCTATTTCCATCCATTTGTACGCAAACTTCAACAATTCCTTGTTTTTTATTGCTGAGTAATACTCTAATATGTATATATTAAAAAGCATGGGATAAAACCGGACTTACATAGCAGACAAGGAGGAATACTGAGAACTCAAGAACAATGGCAATGGGTTTTTGATCCTACTGCACATACTAGCTTTGGGGGAGCCTAGGCAGTTTGGATGCTCAACTTACTAAACCTGGGTGGAGGTGGGCGGTCCTTGGACTTCCCACAGATCAGGGAACCCTGATTGCTCTTCAAGCTGATGAGGGAGAGGGACTTGATTGGGGGAGGGGGAAGGAAATGGGAGGCAGTGGCGGGGAGGAGGCAGAAATCCTTAATAAATAAATAAATTAAAAAAAAACAGCACCTAGGAAATAAGAATGGGAAAATGCCATCAAATGGCAGCCATGATGACCTGATGTCAGAACGCTATTGTTCACTCCTATAGCAAATTAGAAATGACACAACAGCACAGCTGGATGAAGTTAAGATGGGCAGGGAAGCCCTAAGATGTTTTGAAAATATTTTTTTAGATTTAGTTATTTTCTTCCGCTCGAGTGTTTTGCCTGCACATATTTATATGTGGATTAAGCATATTATTGATTAACTTTGAGTCACCAGTAATGCATCAATGTGGCATTAAAGAAAGAAATAAAAGCACTTCCCACTGGAGTCATTTAATTGAGAGATAATGCAGTTTATAATTCTCTGTTTTATGCTCCCGGTATTCTTCTTGCTCTGTGTGACTGTCATGAGTCTAAACCTGTGCCTACCTAAAGGCTCTTTTGTCAATCTGCCTGTCTACATGTCTTTGTCTGTCCCTATATGTTGGCCATGTGATTGTGTGCACCTGTTCTTCACAGAGGACTCTGCCTTGTCTTTACTGAACAGCGCAGAAAGCATCACTTGTGAAAGGAATGTGTTACAGAAATCTGTAACAGAGTTTACAAGATATTAAGTTGCTGGCTCCAACTAATGCCAACATCCCAGATAACAAACATTATTGTTTATAAACCAGTAACCACCATATCTTGCTGTGATGTGGGATTTCCCTCTGTAGGCTGTAAAGCTGTCTTGACCTGTGATAGGACAAAAGAGTAGAGCTAGTGGGGGAGGGGATTAAACAAAAAATGGCGGAAAAAGAAAGGAGGATTTTTAGAGACGCCATGTAGCTGCCACCAGGAACAGACGTGCCAAAATCTTGCTGGTAAGCCACAGCCATGTAGCAATACGCAGATTAATAAAAATGGGTTAAATTAAGATATAAGCGCTAGCTAACAATACGATTGAGAATTGTCCAAGAAGTGATTTAAAATATAGGTTTTGAGTGATTATTTCTGGTCTGGGCACCTGGAAATGAACTAGCAGCCTCGGTCAACATTGTTTGTCTACTTTTATTGCGAATTTTAGAAAGTTGAAGCAATCTCCACAGGGACAGGACTGACACAACAACCTCCACAGGAGCAGGTACAAGGGAGCCACAGCTGAAGGAGCAGGCCCCAGGCAGAGACTTCTGCAGACCAGGCATGAATAAGAGACTTCTGCAGTAGCAGGCCCATGGCAGCGACCTCCAATGGAGCAGGCCTGAACTGGCAATCCTCACTGGAGCAGGCCTGAGACATTGACCTCTACAGGAGCAGGTACAAGGCAGCAACCTCATCAGAAGAAGACCCAAGGAGGCAACTTCTGTGGAAGCAGCCAAATGACCCCCAGTATTGCAGAGCACCCCAAGAACACTGAGCTACCTCCAGGAACATAGAGTGACCTACAGGGTGACTGGAACCATGGCCCTGACGGCACCATGAGGAGCCACCATCTGAGCCGTGGATCCACAGACACCGGGAAGTTTGATCACCAGAGACACAGACAGCCCCAAATACACCAATCAGAGGAAAAGATGAGAACACACTCAACACCACAAACAGCAACATGACACTATAAAAACTAGTGGAAGTTCAAATTGGTTCAACCCCTTTGGATATCAGTATGGCAAGATCTCCTGAGAAAATTAGAAGCATGAGGACCGAGAAGGAAAGGAGAGAGAAAAGGAGGGGAGCAGAAAAAAAAAATGTATAACTCAATAAAATCAATAAAAATATTAAAAAGTTGATTTCAACTTCTGATTGTACTGCTTTTAGCCAATGATACACATGCATTATCTGCGTCAGGAGCCTGGAAGAGTATACAATTGAAGATTACACCTGTGCACTAGCTTAGGTTGCAAAAGTTTAATTGTATTGGAAATCTAATGCAGGTACAGTTGGCTGTTGCATTCTAGTCAAGAAGGCAGTTAAACAAACAGTTTGAGTGCACAACAGAATAGCAGTTTTAACTATCAAATGACTTCAAGGTGTATTAATTCTGTCTGTGTGATCTAGTAACATTTCTAGTCTCTTAGAACACAAAACGTGTTTTGAATCAATTGCATCCCCAGATATGCATGTGCACCATGTGGGTGTCTAGTCCTGGAGGAGGCCAGAAGAAGGCATTGGATTCTCTGGTACATAAGTTATGAAAGATGTTAGGGAGCTAATATGTGGGTACTGGGAAACAAACCCAGGTCCTCTAGAAGAGTAACGAGGGCTCTTAACCACAAACACATCTCTCCAACCACACTGACAGATTTTTTAAATGAAATGAAAATAGAAAATGAATATATAAACTATGATTCTGGACCTTGAAAAGAAGAGATAGAAACTGAATATACTCTTTAAAGGGTAAGTTGGGAGTCAGGAGTGATAGTGAGATCTCCTGTTTCTCAAATATCTGTCTACCATATTAACAGTGAGAACATGTTTAGTCTCAGCTCAATTCTATCCGTGACTCTTCCTAAATTCTTTTGCTTAGGAAAGCTGTTTAGTGCGTCTGTGTCTTATGTTGCACATCCATGATATAAAAATAATGATCATGCTCACACAATAAAGTTGCTGTGTATCCTTAGTTAAGTGCTTCAAATGTGGACTTAGGATGGGATTAAGGCCTTAGGCTAATTGTAGTGAATAGGATTACTGACCTTATGAGAAGATCAAAGGAAATGTTATTCCCTTCGGTCCTTCTGCCACTGGAAGATGTGAAACTCCTCTTTCATTGTGTAAAGACTAGACTAGGCAAAGTCAAGACTAGACATTGAATCTCTTGGTGACTTAATCTTGAACATTTAACCTTGAGAACTGTGATAAATAAATGTTAGTTATTTAAACATGAACTGCTATCAGGTACTTTCAAGTAACAATGTAAGCAGAAGAGGTCAAGTAATTAGGACCCTGTCTGGCAGGTAAGTGCTCTGAAATTGGGAGGTTGTGCTTTCATCTTATCTAATAGATGTCTGAGTCTGTGTTGGGGAACCCGTACTGTGTTAGAATAAAAGCCTAAATTTATATCAATTGAGCTCAGTGGTAGAGCATTTGCCTAACCTTAAAGGCCCCATTTCTGCATAAATAATAAATAATAGTAAATAAATAAATTATAAATAAATATTTTAATATTAAGTAAGCTGCTTGACCTTTAGCTATATACTATTTGTAGTTTCTCAAGAAATAGATATCAATTTCCATTAAGCCATGGTTCTTGTAGTTAAAATAGTCATCCATGATATTACAGTAGTTGTTCAGTGCTTAGAGGCCTTAAATTTGTGTTTCTATGCCTTCCTCATTTTTCATTAAAGCTAGAAAAAGAATCTGTCATGCAGTTCATTATTGCACACCAGTTATCAAGGTACAGTGGAGAGTTATCTCCTCTTCTGAAGCTCCAGAAACTAACATTTATAAAAGCCTGTAAGCAATAGTGGCAGCACTTAGAAAGACTGCCTCAAGTAAACATTGTCTGAGCCTGGTTTCTCTTATGTACTCTTTTCTCTCAGGAAAGATCCTTTATATATGAATGAATCTTGGGTCCTCTGTCTGTAAAAGGTTAATAATAGTATCTTTCACACAGTGTTATGTTACATATACCCAACAGAACTCTTTGTGTGGTCACTGGTCCCTTTATAACTACTTCATGTAAGCTTCCTCCCCACTGGTTGGAAGAAGGCATAGCAATAGCAGATAATAATTGATAGCAAGTCTAGTGATAAGAAAGGAAAAATGCATGTGCCAAAGTAGTCTATAAAAGGAAGGATTTCCAAAGATGTTTAAGTGAGAAGGCAAGCTCCATTTCAACAAATAAAGATGGATCTGTTTATTCCAGTGCAGCAGAACTGGCAACGAGGAAACTATTGCAGGGTGTTTAATGATGAAATGTGCATTTGGGCTTAAGTGAAAAACATTTAGAGCAGGAGAAATAGTACCAGAACATAATTAGCTGGAATTAACTTCAATATCATTGATAATTCTGATAGATTTAGGTCTTTGCACCTCTATGAATCAGAGTTCATGAGAGAACCCAAAACAATAACATGTATTTACCTGGGGGAGGTATTATATGGGTTATTTATGCCACCAAAAACTGAGGGCATATTCCAGACAAGTCAGAATACTGAAAACTAGAGCTGGGGAGATGCTTCAGAGATTAAGAGCACTGGCTGCTCTTCTATAGGTCCTGAGTTCAATTTATGGCAACCACATGGTGGTTGTAATGAGATCTAGTGCCTCTTCTGGGCTATAGGGAGTCATGTAGGCAGAACATTGTATGCATCATAAATTAGTAAACCTTTGAGAGAGAAAGAGAGAGGGAATACTGAGAACCAAGAGAGTTTTGTAAGCTGTTTCAGTGGGTGTACCCATTATAATCTTGACCTCTTTACTTGTATTATCATCTTCCCACTCCTCAACTGGACTTTGGAAGCTCATTCCAGTGCTCCACTGTGGCTCTCTGCCTCTGCTTCCATCAGTTGCTGGATGAAGGTCTATGGTGACATTTAAGATAGTCATTAATCTGAATTCGGGGCAATTCCAGTTCAGGTGCCCTCTCAACTATTGCTTCGGATCTAAGCTGGGATCATCCTTGTGGGCTCCTGGGAATTTCTCTAGTGCCAAGTTTCTTTCTAGCCCCATAATGGCTCTCTCAATCAAGATGTATATTTCCTTGCTTTTTGTCTCTGTCCTTTGCTCTTCCCTCAAGTTCTCATCCCCCTTTGCCTTCTCCTCTCATCCTCTTCCACCCATCTTTCTCCCTTACCCCCAGGCTACCAATTTTCTCATGAAATCTTGTCTATTTCCCCTTCCCAGGAGGATGAATATATGTTACATATAGGGTTCTTCTTGTTACTTAGCTCCTCTTGGGTCATAGAAAAAATAGACTTATTATCCTTTACTTATAGCTAGTATCCACTTATGAGTGAATATGTACCATGCTCATCTTTCTGGGACTGGGTTAACTGATGTAGGAATTCCTACCACTAATAGCTTTTAAGTTACCTGCCCACTTGGGCATGACCACTTATACTGTATATGCCAATGTAAAGTATGCACCCAGCCTCTTTTTGGGTTGCTGGATTTGGTTGCTGTTTCCTGTTTGAGCAGAGGATTGTGATCTATAAGTCTACCCCTAAATAAATAATCTTTTATTATACTCAATTCTGAGCTAGTGTGTGATTTCTTTTTTAACATCCTTCTTCAGTTAATTCAGAATGGTTTTATTCTAGTTCCATCCATATGCACACAAATTTCAAGATGTCATTGTGTTTTTACAGATGAGTAGTACTCTATTGTGTAAATGTACCACGTTTTTTTATCCATTCTTCAGATGAGGGGCATTTACAAACTCTTTAATCTACAGTGATAACCTGCCTGCAAGATACATTGGTGTAGTGGTGCCACAAATCTTGTGGAATTAATCAATCAATATCAAATTTAAGTTAAGTTTTGGGTTCATGTTTGCCTTTTAGTGTGCCGTCCATTAAGCAGTATTTAGAGGTGAAGGCAATATTTAGCCACCAACTCTACTTCTCCATTTTCAATGAGTTGTGTAGGTGTTATCTTTAGTCTCAGCAATAGCTTGGGTTGTTTAAGGATCCAAAGAACCTCTTTATGGAATTTGAGACTATTTTTTTCTCATTTTTCAAAGAAAACTAAACTGAATGCTAGAAGAAAGAAGGATGGAGTCAGAGAGAAGTCATGTAGACCTGCCAGAGCCAGAAGTAACTTTAGCAAGTAAGTCACAGTCATGTGGTGATATATAGATTAATAGAAATGGGTTAAATTAATATGTGAGAATTAGGCAATAAGAAGATAGGGCTAATGGGGCAAGCAATAATTTAAATAATACAGTTTCCATGTGATTAGTTTGGGGTAAAGTGGCAGAGAATAAATAAGCAGCCTCCTCTTATAAATTGGCACCCAATGTGGGAGTAAAATCCACATAAAACCTGAGAAAGCTTAGTAAGGAATCCTAGACACAAAAGAAAAAAGTTAAGCACAGATTCTTGGTAGCCAGCATTTTGTTGGCAGCATGCTATGGCTCCTTTAAGAGAGGTTTTCCTGATTCAGTGGTAGTAGGAAAAAAGCAGCAGTTTTGAAATGCCAGCTTTCTGGGCTATGCTGCCAGTGTAAACTCTGACTCTTTCTGGAGATCTGGCTCCAGAACATTGGGGTCTGTGTGCAGAATGCTGCAACTTGCTTAATGGCACGTTTAGGCTGTGTACCTAAAAATGGGATTATGAACATAGCTCTCAGAGAATATGGGCATCAAAAAAACTCAATAATATACATAGTCCAGACACTCTGCATATTTTTCATCATTATGTAGCTTATTTTTTACTCTATTACTTTTTAATATTTATTTTTTATCTTTACTATTTTAATCTATAACTGTCTGTACTCTTTTCTATTATTTTTACTGCCTCTTTAGAGACTTTGTTTTATTTTTTAAAGCTATCCTCTTCTATAACTTCCTATACCCATTTTTTCTTAAGTCTACATCCATTTTTTAAATACACTATGACCCATTCAGAGGTTTATTTCTGTATGAATCTGTCTTTATTGCATATCTGAAATTGTTTTCTGACAAGGAGAATTTTTTAAATTAATTTATTTATTAAAGATTTCTGCCTCTTCCCTGCCACCGCCTCCCATTTCCCTCCCCCTCCCCCAATCAACTCCCCCTCCCTCATCAGCCAGAAGAGAAGTCAGGGTTCCCTGCCCTGTGGGAAGTCCAAGGAACTCCCACCTCCTTCCAGGTCTAGTAAGGTGAGCATCCAAACTGCCTAGGCTCCCACAAAGCCAATATGTGCAGTAGGATCAAAACCCAGTGCCATTGTTCTTGACTTCTCAGTAGTCCTCATTGTCTGCTATGTTCAGCGAGTCCGGGTTTTGTCCCATGCTTTTTCAGACCCAGTCCAGCTGGCCTTGGTGAGTTCCAGATAGAACAAGGAGAATTTTTAAAAATGCTTAGCAGTGTGGTCTAGGCATCCTTGGATGCTGGCTCAACCTTTCTCAGACTTTAAACATGGCAGATGGATGCTTACCGTCAGCTCTGGGACTACCAGGTGGAAACTGAGCTCACCACCTAAACTCTGAGGAGGAGTTGTCCCATGCCGCCACCAAATGACTTGCAGCATGCTACCCACAAACACCATTCAAGTGTTCCATGACAAGATATCCCAAAAGATCCAGAGCCATTCTTGCCACCAACATGAACCAGGAAATCCTTCTTTTAAAGGAGCTGCAGTTTTTGCTGGTAACACTGTCAGGGAGCCTTTTCTTAAAGGAGCCATGCCTTTGCTTGCCAACAATAAACAGAGCCTATCTGAAAACATGTGGCTACTAAGAAACCACATTTGACTCCTGTGTTCATGGATCTAGAAGCCCTCTTTTAAAAAAAAAATATTTTTAGATCTTATGTGGATCCCTGCCAGATGGTGGGCGTCTTATGGAATCGGAGATTGTTTTTTGATTTTCTGGCTACTCAGACCCAAATGATCACACAGAAACTATATTAATTACAACTCTGTTTGGCTGATAGCTCCGGCATATTTCTAGCTAGCTATTATATCTTAAATTAACCCATTTCTATTAATCTATGTATCACCATGAGACTGTGGCCTACCAGTAAGGTCCTGGCATCTTTCTCCTTTGGCAGCTACCTGGCTTCTACCTGACTCCATCCTCTTTCTCCCTGCATACAGTTTTGTTTTTCCACCTAGCTGTATTCTGCCCTGTCATAGGCAAAGCAGCTTCTTAAGTAAATATATTCATAGCATACAGAGGGGAATCCTACATCAGCTTTGGATGACGACTAAATTATATGGAACACAATTCTGATGCTGGAAGTTTCATCTGGTGGTGAGTGACGTCTAGGTGGAGTTATGTTTCTCCCATTCTTTGGTGATTTCTTTTAGATCATCTTCATATATGCAGGTATTTTAAGAAGCTTCTGTGCTATTTGGTTTGCACATGATTCCTCAAATGGTCCTCAATGTTAGCTGTTTCTTCCTATGTTCTCTCTCCCCTTCTCACCTCTTCCCTGTTTGATCTTCCCATTCTACCCTCCACCTGCCCTTTCCTGTCCATCCATAACTCTCTATTCTATTTCCCTTTTGTAGGGAGATCCATCCCTCACACCTAGTCCCTAACTCTTTACGTATTCTTTGCTTGGTTTTCATTTATTTAACAGTTTCTGTCCAGATATAAGGAAACACATACCACATTTGTCTTTAAGTCTGAGTTACTTTACTCGGGATGATTTTTTTCTTCTAGTTCTATCCATTTACTGGCAAGTTTCACTTTTCTAAAAAGGCAAAGTAATATTACATTTCTCTATCCATTCATCTTTTGATGGACATCTCAGTTGTCTCTAATTTCTGCTTCTTGTGAATAAAGGAACAATGAACATATTTATTAGAGCAAGTGTTTCTATAGTGGAATGAAGTGGCTTTACACTTTCAAAGGCATGCACAACTTGAGAGAAAGAACTGGAAGTAAGGAAAAAGGCACATGCATTTTTAAAGGTAGCCTTTTCCCTAATGGGGCTGGAGGTTTGAAGGTTGATTGCCAATGACTTCTTATATGATGTCTCAATTGAAACTTCAGTTCAGTTGACCAAAACTGCTTTCACTATGTATGTATTAAGCAACAATTTAGTAAACTCTTTACTTCCAGACATGCAGTGATTGCCTAAACCATGATAAGACTCTCTCTATGTGAATTTTTCTATTCTTTTTTTCTCCTTTGGCCCTGTGTCAATTATTCCATTATAGCAACCACACCTTAGGAGATCCTGAGCTGCTTCTGTTTTTAGGTGTTCCTACTCAGAGGCAGCAGTTTCTTCAATAATGTCTACAGAGAACAGTAACCACAAAGCTCCCGAGGAATGCTAGCCTACTAGTCAGAAAATGTAATTCTAAGAAAGTTATGAGCACTGAAGACTTCAGTCATGGGTGAGCAGGTCTTGCATGGTAGGTACTGTAACTTTAATCCCTCCAAGACTTTGAGTTATTTCACCATTCATGAAGGCCAGTCTCTTATGTCAACTTCATTTAATGCAGATGAACATTTGTTCACGACTCAGCAAATAGCCACACAAATGGTTAGAAAGTTTCATAATCTCCAAGTGTGATATTAAACCCAGAATATCCATTTATTTT
>NC_022010.1:36637867-36641244 GCF_000317375.1 Microtus ochrogaster
TAACCCCAGCAGCACAGACATTAAGGGCAACATTGAATAAATGGGACCTACTAAAAGTGAGAAGCTTCTGTAAAGCAAAGGACACTGTCACTAAGACAAAAAGGCAACCTGCTGACTGGGAGAAGATCTTCACCAACCAAATATTTTTAAAAAGAATTCTATGTTACTATGTTAGAAAATTTCCTTGTGGGACCTGTTGGGACTAATTATATATAGAGAGAATTAAATGTAAAAAATAGGACTATAACTTGAGAAGGATCAGCAATATCTTGCAAAGCAGCAACCTCAGGGAAAGCCTCCATATTTCCTCAGGCAAACTCAGTAAATATCTTTACTTGAGTAAGGATATTTGGACAGATAATATGTGCAGATGAAAGGGTTGAGAAGGGATGTGCAGTCACCTTTGAGAGTCATAAGATATTAGGTAGTTTTGAGAACCTATTCAAGTTTGGCATCATTAATTAAATGTAAAATTATTGATAGTAAGCTATAATACTCCTGGAAAAGTATCAAATAATCCGTGGGCCTGTAAATGTCAGCTAAAATGTTAGAATTTTGCAGATGAGATTAAGAATATTAATAGGGAAACATTATCTTGTATTTGTAATTGAGCTGAATGTCTTTATGATCTCATAAAAGTAAGGCAAGGGATATTACACACTTGTAAGTGTGGAGGCAATGTGAACAGTGATGCAGGAGTTACAATAAGATGATTTGTCAATACTAGACTGATTAGTGACTCAATACATCCTGTACAAGAGCCCAGGGAAGTAGAAAGGTTCTGTCATCGACATCTAAGTTTTAGTTTAGTGACAATTTCTATATCAAGCCTGTAGCACATGGAAAGAAACAGTTTTCTCTGTTTTATTCTTTGACAATTTATATGTATATTTTATACATACATTTGGTAAATTTTGGTTTTTTTTACCCATTACTCTCTTTGGTCCCTTCTTTCTCATACTAAATAATTTCTTCTTCCCAGAGTTCCCTCCTTCTTTTATATTTTTTTCTTTTAACCCCACTGAGATTAATTAGTATTACTTCCATGAATATGAGTGTGAGTTATTTACTTGCATATGGGAAGGTTATCAGTTGTTATACCACTGAATAAATGATTCCCCCTTCCTAAGAAACCATTAATTGCCAGTTTTCTTAGAAAGGATTAGGAGCTAACACATACACTCTGAATCCATGATGAAATGTTGATGCTGGGCGCATTTATGCATGATCTGTATATGATTAGATCTGCGATGAGTTTATAGCTATAAAAGCCATGGCATATCCAGAAAGCATCATTTACAGCATAGTGTCCCTTTCTCTGGCTTTTAAATTCTTTCTATTCTTTCTTTTGAGCATTTTCTGGCAAGGATGGGCAATATACATGTCCAATTTAGGTTAAATACTCAATACTCACTTATTCTCAGAACACTGAACATTTGCAAGTCTGCAGTAACTGTCCTATAGTACATGAAGGAGCTTCCCTGAAGAAGGCTAAAGCCAGCATTAATTTATTGATTATAAATGCTTTCACTTAAGTAAGACAGGTGAGGTGACTCAGTGTGTAACAGCATTTGTTCCAATGTCTGACAACTGGAGTTTGAGTACTTGGACCCACATGGTAGAAGGAGAAAACTGACTCACACAAGTGTTTTCCGACATCCTCATGTGCATCTCCATATGAGCGCATGCATGCACGCACACACGCGCGCGCACACACACACACACACACAATGAAAACATAAATCAGTTTATTTATAAATAAATGAACTTTTTGTTTTTTTGAGACAGGGATAAATAAACATAAATTTTGAAAAGATCATTATTGTAGTTTACAGGGTTCAAAGCTGGGTGAGGTTATTGATAACTTTTCTCTTAAAGCAGCTTGCACAACACCCTTTAGCACTATAAAAGCTAAATAAGAAGGAAGCCTCCTTTTCATTCCCCGTTTTCCCCCCTCTATCCTGCAACTAAGGTATGTAACATCTTCATCAAGAGTGACTTGCCATCTAGTTCTTATGGACAACCAAATGTAACAGCAATAACCCACATTGTTTGGAAGATCTTTTGGGCCACACTGACCAACAACATGTATGGAGGTATCTCATTCCTGGCAATGGAATTTCATTTATTACCTATGGCTTCTGGAAGGAACATTTTCCATGACACTATTCTGGTCACCATGTCAGAGGGGATTTGCTACAGTAGCCTTAAGAAACTAATACATAATTGTACCCAGCTGTCCTGCAGAGTTCTCTTTCTCCTTTTTTCCTTATTCTTTCTCAAATATTCTAACAGCAGTCTGCACTCTCTCTTCTCCTCCTAGTCCCTACCCCCTCCTCCCTTCTCTCCTAGATCCACTTCTTCTCCCTCCATTTCCCTTCAGAACAGGCCTCCCAGGGATATCCACCAAATAAGGCATGACAAATTACAGCAAGACTAGACACATACCCTCATATGCTTGACTGGAGTAGACCTTTTAAATTTCCATCAACACTAGAGATTTTCTGATGCCACCCACCTTTTCTGATCATTGCTATTCAATTTTCCCAGGTCTCTAAGCATACATTATTGCAGATTACAGCTGTAGTCTGTCTGTCGTCTTTGTCTCCATTTCCCCCCTTTATTCGTCCTTATAATGAATGACCCTAGAGACAAGTACCTAAATCACGACTGCAATCTGTTTGATCCCATATGTCACTCCTTAACAGATGTTGCTAGTCTAGCTACAAATCTCTGTATACAGCAATATGCCATTAGAAATGATTTCATCATGATGTTCTTTTAGGAGAATAATAGTAGCAGGTTTCCTACAAGAGTCTCTGGCCTAGCTAGTAATGGGTACTTGGCTTAATTGCCATTGTCAGATGTGAGTTCTGTTTCATGTAGTGGGCCTGAATCCAAATTTTAAAAGTGTTTGGTTATTCCCATAACCTTTATGTTTCACCAGTCCAAAATACCAGAGGCTTCCACATTCTTACAGAAATAGCACAGGTCCATTCTTCACAGCAATAAAACCATTCGCAGTACCTACTTCTGAATGAGTTACTTTTCTGTTACTCTAATAAAATACTGCAGCCAAGGCAACTTCCAGATGAAGATAATGATTGGTTGAACAGTTTACATCCTGGAGGCAGGAGCAGGAAGCTGAGAGCTCACTTCTTCAAAAGCAAGCTTAGAGAATGCATACTGGAACGGGAAGCAGTATGAGGATTAATACTCTCAAAACCAACCACAGTGACTTCCTTTCTTCAGGAAAGCCATACCTTCTAGATCTCGCAAAGTAATATCACCAACAGGAGTCCAAATGTTCAAACATCTGAATTTATAAGGGTTATTCAAACCACCACAACAAAGGATCAAGAAATCAAACAACCCAA
>NC_022010.1:36641384-36645426 GCF_000317375.1 Microtus ochrogaster
AATATAATAATTGTCCTTATATTAGTTAGGGGAAATGCAAATTAAAACTATTTTGAGATTTCATCTTACCCCAGTTAGAATGACCAAGGTCAAGAAAACAACTGACCGCAAATACCAGCAAGGATGCAGAGAAAGGAGAAACTTTATTCATCCTTGTGGGGACTAGAAACTTGTGCAACCATTATAGAAATCAATGTGGATGATCCTCAAAAATCTAATAGTAGTGCACCATATCACCCAGGAATACCACTTCTTGGTATATGTGCTCAAAGGACTTGAAATTTTGTTTAACTGGTACTTTCTAACCCATGGTTGTTGTTGCACAATTTAAAATAGTTAAAAAAATTGGAACAACCCAACTACCCTTAAAATGATGAATGGATATGAAAATGTGGTACATATTCATCGTGGAATTCAATTCCCCTTTAAATTAAAATAAAACAATAAAACTTTCAAGTAAATGTATGGAACCAGAAACTATACTTAGGAAGTAACCCAGGTACATAGAGACAAACTGTGTGTTTGCTCTTATTTATGGATCATAGCTCCAAATCTTTAGATGTGAGTATATAACCTGTAATAGCTGCAGAAACCATGAAAGTAAAAATGGACGGTGTTGGGAGGTTGGATTTCTATAGAAAGAGATAGGAGGACACAGATTCTGTAATGAGGGACCTGGGGGAAATGATGTGGGGGATTTTAACTGGGGATGGGTAGAGAAGATAATACACGAGAATAATATTTAAAATATAGAAGGAACTTAAATTAATGATCAATAAATCAACCTAATTTAAAATAGGAAATAGATCTAATCAGATATGCATGGAAGGGAACTTTTGGGACACAAGAAAGGAAGTGGACATCTAGTCCACACCTGATCTAAAAATGTTCCTAAAAGAATTAAAAATGACACCCAAATGATGAACAAGCTAAACAGTAGCATGGCAAGCCCAATCAAAATTCACCACAGCCAAGTATCGCAGAGTTTATCTTGTTTCCATGGTGAGAAATTACACTTTAGCCACTCAAGAATGAACCTCAAAGTTCGGACAGTCAAGACAGCCTGCATGTGCAGAGTGGAAAGTGGATACGAGGAAATCACAAGCAGAGTGACATGCTCTCACTTAATGATGACTGCTTTGACTTGAAGACCTTGAAGATCATTGCCGTACTTGGATGCTTCTTCTGCTACTGCCATGCCTATTGCTGCCTATACAGTATGTTAAATAAACTTTCCTTTATGTTATGGTCTATAATCCTCAGCAACAATGGTGACACATGCAGATAATGGTATAGACACTAATAGGCCATATCTAAATATAGCACCTATTTTAATTCACTTCTGCTTCACCTGTGCTGTCCCCAAACCCCCGATTCTCTATCCACATTGTACAGCAAGCTCTTGCCTTCCAGCTGCCTCCCTAACAGAACAGACTTTCTTAGACCTTTACCTGCTGCTCTATCTTCGTCTTTGCTTTTGTGCGTTGGTTTTTGTGCTGTTCATTTGTTTCTTATTATTATTGCTCTAAGACTGTCCCTGAAACTCACAAACCCAACAAGTATGCTGTCTTAAGCTTTTCCAGTCATAATATTCAATAAGTTAAATTTACCTGGAACACTGTGCTTTCCAAAAGGTAGTGATACTTGAACTGTTAGTAATGTACATCCTTTTAAAAAAACTAAGCAAATATGGTTTGAGATATCAATAAGCATTTGTGGATGGGGGAAACAGGCTATGGGTATTTTGGAGACAGAATATCCACGCTGAAAGTACCGTGGATATGGATGCTGACATTCTCATCATTCCCTTTCTGAATTATTGAATTGAAAAACAAACTAGATGGGAACCATCTGCTCTGAGAAGGGCATGAGTGAAGCTCATAATGTCTGTCCCCAACACTTTATCACCCCACTTTATTCAGACAATGTTCCCTCTCTTAAGATCCTGTTCGTTGACTTCACACTGACCTGAGAAAAAGTGACAAGGTGGGTAACTTACATTTCTGGCTGCTCCTCCCCCTGAGACATTTGTAGCCATACATAGTCCATCACCTGTATGTCAGATGCCACACATCTGGATTTAGAGTGTTGAGGGACCAAAAGAGTGTTCAGTGCGCTGTGATTTGGATTAAGATGTTTTACCAACATAAGAAATGCTCACACTTTGGCTCACACATACTTGCTCTTCATTAGTAAATCAAGAGTGGTGGCTAGTTAGCCTTATACATGGGATTGAATGTCATATGTGTCAGTCAAGTTATCTGAAAAATTGTACTAACTGCTCTGGACTCCAATTACTTTACAAAAAAAGCTACAGTGTTAGTTGGTTTTCTCGTTAGTTCCACTTCTCAAATACTGTGAAATGGCTCCATCATGTGGTTGAAATATTCATTTTGGTCACAGAAAACCACCACCAGCAAAACAACACACACCAACACACATTTATTGATTGATTCATTAGGCAAATACTTGCTATGTTCCGTATGTATCAACCTATATTTTCTGGACTGAAGATTCTGCAACAAAAACATACAGTTCCTCACTCCCTGAATCTACAGCCATCATTCAAATTTTCTAAGGCTAACCAGTTCTTTGAAAGATCAGAATACATATAAAGCCAGGCTTGGAGACACAGGTCTGCAGTTCTGGCTGTTCACAAAGTTGAGGCAGGGAGATTGCAAGACCAGGGACTGTATGGGTCAAGTGTTGAGATTGTGTCTTAAAGTTAAAAAAATGAAAATGTAGTTGAATTGTTGCTTAACGTTAGAACATTTCTCTGCCATGTGTGAAGCCCTAGGTTTTGTTACTCAGTACCATAGACAGACAGATGGACAGAAAGAAAGGAAGGAAGGAAGGAAAGAAGGAAGGAAGGAAGGAAGGAAGGAAGGAAGGAAGGAAGGAAGGAAGGAGAAAGAAAGGAAAAGGAAACAATGTTAAAATTTCAATTTTTGTGGAAATATTATAAAATTATGATTAAGTTTTAATTGTGTCAATGATGTATAAGAATAATTCATTTCTCTCTATAGATTTTCCAAAATAAGTGATTCAAAGCTCAAAAATATATTAAAAGTCTAGAGTTGTTTTCTCAAGAAGAAAAATAAGCTAAGATAACGCATGGTCAAGGACCTCGGGACCAAGAGGGTGAGACTCAGCCTCTCTGTGTACCACCTACATCCTCTGTGTGTCTCACACAGGAAAGGAATCGAGCCTGTATCTGTGGGATTAGATGGCATCTAAGCCCTGATGATCAGAAAAGATTAACAGTTTGTAAAATACTAATTCTATAGTCTTTTAAGGAAAGACTCAGTATTGCCTCAGATTTTCATCAGAAGGCATGAATCCCTCTTCCTCTACCAAAGGACAGTAGTGTGACACAAGGACCCAGACACATGGTTCAATAGTGAAGAACACTTAATGCTTTTTGCAGAGGACTCTAATTTACTTCCGAAAACCCAAGGCCCACGAAAGCCTACTACTTCAGTTCTTTGGGATCTGATGCCCTCTTGTGGACTCTGTGGGAACTTTATTTATTTACCTACCACAAAATATCCCCATAGGCATAAAATGTAACACAATACCAAACACATCCAAGAAAACACAAGGAATAATTAATCCATAGTATACACAATACAGATTTTCTGTATAGTCCATATTTACATGGCATATTTTTCTCCCTCTATTACTTTTTTACAAGTTTAATATTTATTTTATTATCTTTACTGTTTGTACTCTTTTATATTATAATTATGCTCTTTTTCCTTTCTCTCTCTCAATCCTATGTACATTTATCCAACACTGTAACCGATTTAGGAGTCTTTTTCATTTGAATCTGTCTTTATTGTGTATCTGTAATCCTTTTCTGACCAGAATTGCTTATTAAAAGGCTAAGCCAGCATGGCTAGGTCCAACATTTTTTGACTGCTTGCTTTGCAAAGTCCAACATGGCAGAGGCATGTTCAGTGCTTCTGAGATCCATTCTCTCTGCCCCAGATCCAGGGTCGGATTGCAGCAAGTCTCTGTTGCCATTAAGCAAGTTGTAGCA
>NC_022010.1:36645986-36647813 GCF_000317375.1 Microtus ochrogaster
TGGCCTACCAGCAAGATTCTGGTTGGCAGTTCCTGTGTTTTTTCTTAGTGACTCCATGGCTTTTACCTGATTCCACCTACTCTCTCCTCCTCTATCTACTTGGAACTCCCACTTTGCACTATTCTGCTAAGCCATTGACCGAAACTGATTTATTCATCAACCAATAAAAGTAACACATAGATAGAAGGACTTCCCATATCAGAGACCCATAACTCACCAATGTATAGACAGTAAAAGACCTTGGAGCTCTTGTCCCTATATGACTTAGTCAAGGCTCAGTGATCTATGTGGAAGAGGAAATAAGATTTTAAGAGACAGAGGTGGCAGATGACTCCCAGGAAACATTCTCCTAATACAAAAGGGCTAATGCACATATGACCTCAAGAGACTGTCATTGCAAACAAAAGACTGGAAGGAATACAAGTCAGGCAAAAAAAATTCCAGCACAGAAAAGAGAAAGCAGGCACAAAGTTCCACCCCTAATCAAAAAGTTGTTTGCAATTAATACCTGCTGGGAGAGGAAAACTAGTTTCCTCCAATGCTATGGCACAAGGTATATCAACAACACTCCAAGGCAGACCACATGCTCAGGAGTAGTTTGCCAATACAAAATGGACTCCATTTTCCTTCCCTTTCTCTTTCATTTTCCTACCAGAGCATTATAGAACTACTGAGGTAACAGTTTAGTCTACATATTTATTATTATGTGAATTTATTCATAAGAATAGGTTATGCCGATTGATGTGGGTCCTTTGCTGCTCAAAGCAAGTGTTTTGACTGAGATAGAGTTTCATAAGAAAAAAGTATGGTGTACATTGTATCAATCATTTATTGATGTGAATTCCCTTCCGTATGCTGTGAATACCATTGATTAATAAAGAAACTGCCTTGGACCTATAGCAGGGCAAAAAAAGAGCTAGGTGGGGGAAAACTAAACTGAATGCTAGGAGAAAGAAGGCAGAGTCAGAGAGAGGCCGTGTAGCCCTGCCAGAGAGAGACGCCAGAACTTCACCTGGTAAGCCACAACTTTATGGCGATACACAGATTAATGGAGATGGGTTAATTTAAGATATGAGTTAGCCAGAAATACACTTAAGCTATTGGCCAAATAGTATTGTAAATAATGTGGTTTCTGTGTGGTTATTTTGGGGCTGAGAAGCTAGGAACAAACAAATGACCTTTTACAACATTTTATATCTATTATTATGGGTGGGGAGATTATTTTCTTAAGATTTTGGACAAAGAAAGTACATTTAATTTGAACATAAATGTAGACCATCTTATCTTTTTTAAATCTAGAAAAAAAAAGGCAAATGTGTAGAAACTTTCTCTTCTGCCTTCAAATACCTTTCTTCAAATACTGATTTCCTCAGCTTATACCTCAAAGTGATTCAAGCATGGGAAGAATTGTATAAACTGAACCAAGATTGTATTTAGAAATAATTTATTTAAAGCAAAGAATCTATTTTCAAGGAAGGTGCCTTGTAACATTAAATCCAGTTTGGGACATTGGGGAAAAGAGAGGAGGAGGGTCTTCTCTCACAGCTTGTTCATGAGACTCATCCCATTCCATAATTTCAGACTTACTTTGGCTTTATAGACCCTAACATTAACTTTTCAGTCTTTAAGATGTACAGTATCTGGTTGGGCAGTGATGGCTCACACCTTTAATCTCAGCACTCAGGAGGCAGAAGCAGGCAAATCTCTGTGAGTTAGATGCCACAAAAAAAAGATGTACAGTATCTTCTCATTTATTTCTTTCAGCTGACGTTACATATCTTTAATTTGTAATTTTGTTTGTTTTTTGTTTTGTGTTTCTAGAGACAG
>NC_022010.1:36648658-36650547 GCF_000317375.1 Microtus ochrogaster
CTCGGGAGGCAGAGGCAGGTAGATCTCTGTGAATTCGAGACCAGCCTGGTCTACAAGAGCTAGTTCCAGGACAGGCTCCAAAGCTACAGAGAAACCCTATCTCACAAAGAGAGAGAGAAAGAGAAGGGTGGGGAGAGAGAGAAAAGCACTGAGAAGCACACCAGGAAAGGAGTGGATATCACATCCTAAAGGTCTAAGGTGCTTGCCAGACAGAGTAGGAATTTTACTTTGGAAACTTTTCCAAATATCTCCTTCTCCAGGTTTTAATAGAGAAAAGTCACTGTCATTAGGAGACACAATACGTACAGACAATACCTGCCTCATTGCAGATAGTTTAAGAAACCCGATCATATTCAGAAACAAAACAATTACTCCAAATTGTATTATTTTAGTGATTATTTTTATCTATTTCTCTTTTCTCCAACCATCCTTTGTAACTCTATGAATGTATCATGAAGGTTCATTAAATGAATGATCACAGCATTAAAAGGAGAGTAAACATAAAATAATTTTCCTGGTAAAAATTTTGAACTTCATGGAAAATGCTCTGAATCTGCCTTTTTCTAAACAAAAGCCATAGAAAAGGAACGAAAATGAGTCATGATTCACAGGAAACAAAGACTTCGACAGAGTAAAATCTAACCTAGCATACACCCATAATAGAAGATCACAAAATCTGAATTGGAAAGGAACCTGAAAGGCCCTGTCCTAATGATGACAACAGATTTCTGCATATGTAAAAAAAAATTGTATGGAAGCTTGGAAGAACCCAGGCTTCAACTCCGGAACATGTTGCCCTGCCCCAGACTTACGAACCTCCAACCCATCTCCAAATGAGGGAAATAAAGATGTGTCAGAGATTATAGACAATAATTATGTGGCTATTTTAAGGCATACAAGGAAGATTATTTTTATTAATTTTTGGTTTATCACTTCATTAGTGCATTAAAAATTGCGTAACTCGAAGGAGAAGATAATATAACAGCTAGAAAGGTAGAAGGACATGGGAATAGTAATAACAGCAGCCAAATCTAGCACAGTCATTTTTCTCACATGCAAATTAGATTTTGAGCACTGAGAAAATAGTGGAGAATCATTCAAGCAACTCTATGTCTATCAGCAGCAGAATTATGACAGTACAAATATGTGACAGATATCAGTAAACGTCACTTTCAAAGACAGGCTGATGAAAGACTTATGGAAAACACTAGCATAAAGTCTCATCAAGAAGTGACTTTGTCTCTTCAATATCTAGTCTGCTTCATATATTCTATATCTTCAGGACAATGAGCTGCACCGCTACTTACCTAGAACTGTGAACCACAGATGACATCCAACCAGGAACTGAAGACATGTTTACCAAATATGGGCACAATTCCATGACTGTGCATCTTAGTATTCAGAGACGATACGAGGACAATGATAAAACTATACATAGCAAAGAACCTAGAGGGAGGTTCCTAGGAACTAGCTCTTGGGATATAGACCAATTGTTTAAATACAAACTGCATATTCAACCTTAGCCTGTTGCAATTTTAGGTATCATTTTGAATAACAGCTTCTTTCTTCTTTCAGCAAGTTTATTTGTTTATGAATATGCCAACTTGCCTATGAATGTGTACCTGCATGACATGTTTGCCTATGAGTATGTATGTGCATGACTTGTGTCTATGCTGGAAGAGGCCACAAGAGGGCATCAGATGCCTTGGAACTGGCATTACAGATGGTTGTGAGTCACCTTGTGGGTACTGGAAACTAAGGGCAGATTCCCCTGGAAGAGCAGTCAGTGCTCTTAACCTCTGAGCCATCTTTCCAGCTCCTATTCTCTTACTTTCTTGGCTTTAGCACCCATGACTTATCTTTCTCCCAGGATAGAATCTTCACACTCC
>NC_022010.1:36651217-36655767 GCF_000317375.1 Microtus ochrogaster
AATATCTCAATAAAAATTATCTGAGCTAACAGCACAAGAGATAAATAATGTCCAGCAGAATTTTCTGAGTATAATATCAGTGATGTTTCTGTTGTGTGATATGTTTCTCCTTATACAATCATATTATCACTTAAACTGTTGGGTTTAGTGAACATTAGAATCTATTCATTGGCAATTCTTTTTGGCCAGAACTTTCAGGAAGATGCCAATAATGAACAAAGCTGCTTTGTAACTCAGCATAATGGGGGAGTTTACAGACATGAGGGCTCAAGCTGTATTTAAATAAGAGGGTGACGGGAAGAATTTATAACTGGATTCAGAATTCCGTTCGAAGGAGTGTTTAGGGGAAGGCTGAAGGAAGTGAGTGTTTCAGAAGGAAGGTTGGTGTGTGATAGTGCATTTTAATAAGTCTCTCACACTAAGAGAGTAGACTATATGATGATAAAACACTTGGTGGAAAACAACTGCCAGGCCTTTAGCCAGAAAGAAAAAGCTTTTTGTTTAGTAGGGAACTGCAGTGATTTTTCCCTTTGTTTTTAACTTTCTGCTTAAAAAACTGATAAAGTGGCCTAGTTTTCACTCTTTATCATAGCCTTGGAGTAATGTTCTCTGGTAGTATTCTATAAAAGTGTTGAGATTTTGTCATAGAGCAATATGATCAACTGTGGGTGTATAAGTGAGAGGTCATTTTCTAAATGTCAGAAGCTATTTTCATCCCAACAAGTACTTTAAAAAGAAATGAAGAAAGGAAGGAAGAAATTCAGAAGAATTGAGGGTATAGGTAAATATTAAAGGATAAAATTATTCAATTGAGATTAGTATTTGCAAATGAGTGCCTCTTCCCTGAAGGAGAAATTGTAGGGTAAATGTCTCTGGTACTATCCGATGCCATTCACCTCTAAGGGAGGATGAAGACAGGGAAGGATAATAGTGGGTGCTCAGAGCATTGCTACCAGTGTCATTATAACCCTTTCAGCTGGGATTCTATGAAAGCTCCTGTGGGAAATGTGATTGTTTACTAAGCTATCTAAGACCTAGCCATTTGGGAAATTGAATTTATCAATCTCATTTATAACATGCTCATAAAAACATTTTCATGTGTCAAAGACACAAAAAAACATGCAAACTGAAGCGGGTGACCTAGCCCAAAATGATGTGACCACCCCCAAGCAATCCGTTTTCAGTAATTGATAAGCAAGACATTTAAATACATTAAGTGTATTTAAATACTCAAGACATCATCACCTCCTAATTCTGACTTCACTTCTCTTCCACAGGAGTAGATATCAAGAGCATCTCCCATGAATATTTTACACAAGAATTTCTGTAACAGGAGGTTTCCTGGCAAAGCTAAAGTGAAACAATCAATGACAGAGGTGGCCAGAGAGTAGACATGGGTATGACATCAGAGTACTGGATGTATCCCAACTCAGCTGCAAAACATGGCCATGGGCAAACAGAGGACAAATCCATGGCACCCTGAAGCAGTACAATTATTTAACCATCATAACTATACCAGTGGTTCTTGTAATACGAGTGGTGGGGCTGCATCCTGCCACCCGGCTAGATTTACCCAAAATAATTACACGGAAACTGTATTCTTTTAAACACTGCTTGGCCCACTACTTCTAGCCTCTTACGGGCTAATTCTCATATTTTGCCTAACCCATTTTTAGTAATCTGTGTAGCACCAGTCTTACCGGGAAAGATTCAGCATGTCTGACCTGGCGGCTTGCTTCATTGCGTCTCCCCGGGAGAGGGGAGCATGGCCTCTGAGCTCACTTCCTCTTCCTCCCAGCATTCTGTTCTGTTTACTCCTCCCACCTATGTTTTAACCTAACAGGGCCAAGCAGTTTCTTTATTATAATTAACCAATGACCTTCCTCCATCAAGTGGTGAGCTAGCATGTTGTACTAGATGGAGGAAACTTCCGTGATGTCTGTAATTAGGGCCAGATTACCGCATGTTGTCGATTCTGTCCAGTAGGAAGCTTAGTGACCTCCTTGAACTCTACTGCCTTATAGCAGTAGTCAAATTGCCACCCACTGTTCAGCTATGGATAATGTCACTCGAATGCCCTCAGAGTTTGTCAAGCATGCTTCCTTTTTTCCCCTTCTCACATTCACTCATTAAAATCTTCACCCTCAATGTGAACCTTTGATTTCTGTTTCTTGCCTTGCTGACTTTTCTTTCAATCTTTTGTACAAAGGCTTATTCACCGAAATTCTTATGGATATTTAAGATATGATAATTTTCCTTGTGTGTGTATTATATATGACCTACTTAATCGTGCTTTCCTATGGCTTTTCATAGCCTCAACTATATTAAAGTCTATCTTACTAGAACAGAAGACTTCCATTGTAAGTATTTCAGCATGCATCAATTGTCTCCGTGAATTCTCCTGAAACTCAAGAGTAATTTCATTAATCTTCATTATTTCTCACTGCTTATTCCATTTAGAGATAAACTAAGAACCCATTTCCTCTGATGTTCACAAATTCGGCAGCTTAGCTCAGATCAAGACCACAGGGTCCTGGCAATTAATATCAAAGCCCAGACTTGCCACAATCCTGAAATTTAATTAATGGTGTTGTCTCTCAATGAGCAAATACCAAACAGTTTGTTAAGATCGAATTTGTTCTTGTAATGGGATGAAAACTCATCACCCTATGTATCTTAATAAATTTCCGCATTAGTGTGCTGATACTCTCTCACTGGCACGTTTGAGATTAAATACAGAGCTACTCTCCTCGGGAAAACACTGCTGCATGTAAACCTGTGTGCAGAGGTTTGTCTTAGCACTCTTTCAAATACCTCCATGGGCTTCATTTCCAGTGCTGGCTGCACTGGACAGACCTGCATGAGTTGCTTCATGCTGTTTTTCTGTGGCTTTGGGAAGTTTTAAGTGATACTCAGTAGTGAAACATAGAGCAGAGAAAAAGCGGAATCTATCTGTTTGGTCCAGGTATCCTGCCTGTTAGCATTGGGAGCCTTTCTTCTAAGTACATATTGCTTTATCAGACAGATGTGAGAGCTCCTCCCAACTCTTTCTGCCCCAAATCTATGAACTCCAGGTCATTCTGGATACCAATATGGCTTGCTTTATGTTATGCTCTCTTCTCCAATATAAAATTAAGTATATTGTCTTTGCATAAAGATTTCACAATAACAAACATGTTGTTTGTGTTAAACTGCATTGTGTAATGTACAGATTTAAACTATGAACTCATTGACATGGATATAAAAACCAATATTCCATATGTATAGAACTCAACATGTAATTAGAGTAATCTTAGTAGGACTTCCTTTAATCTTGTCTAATATTTGTTAATGGCAAGCTGTTCATCGGAGTCTAAGTTTTTTAAATGCCAGTTCTTGTCTCTGCACAGGTGTTTGGTTTTTCAGTATGATGAAGCTTAAAGTGAGAGTTTCAATCTTTTCACACACTGTGAGCTAATTCACAAATTGATGGCAAATATAATCTAGAAATAAATTCAGATGATAAAGTCTACCTTTATGTGTAGACTTAGTGACTAATTTTAAAGTATCATGGACCTAAAATATAACAAATAGTTAGAAAACCCTTTTTCTCTTTGTCTGCATGCTACAGTAACATGCAAGCTCAATTCATTCAGGATCCTAGTGTGGGATGGGCAGTGGACATAAAGATCCACCCACAGACAAATAGCTATTAGTACTGATAACCGTTAGATGAAAGGAAACAGTTTTCTTAAAGTGGGATGTAGGATGTCCTTCTGTATCTGTGATGCTTTTTTTTTCTTTTTTTGGTTGATAAAGTTATTTCAGCCAATGGCTTAGTATTGCAGAGCCAGGCAGGAAATCCAGAGATAGAGAAAGGGAGTAAATGGAGTCTTAAAGTATATTTCCTTTATACATGCTTCACAGTAGATCTTCAAAAAATTAATTCTAATTCACTGACTTTGTCTTAATTACTATTCTATTGTAGATAAAGATAATATATCCAAGGCAACTTAAAGATGAAGGCGTTTATTTGGAATTTACAGTTTCAGAGGCTGGGTCTTTCACTATCATGGTGGGGAGAATGGCAGCAGGCAGTCAAGGGACTAGAGCAGTAGCTGAGAGCTTACATCATATCCATAAGTAACAGGAAGAGAGTGATAGCTAGAAATGATGTGAGGATTTGAATACTCACAGCCCACCCCCAGTGACACAACTTCTCCAACAAAATCCCACCTCCTAATCTTTCCAAAAGTTTCACCCACCGGAGGTCAACTGCTCAAGTATTTAACATATTCCAGCCATTTTCATCCAAATTTCTCATAGAATCTAACAGCTATAAAAGGCTATTTGAGTACTAATATTTCAAATTCAGAATTTCTTATTTTTTCACTGTAAATAATAATTATACCAGGATTCCACAACATGGTAATGACTTTGAGTTAAATCTAGATCTTTCTGTGGTCAGGTAATACTCCTTTATATAGTAATAAAATTATAAAAGATAGAAAAATAAGTCTGAACACCTCTTTTGACAGATGCAGTTAAGTTTGGAATGTTTAATGCTGAGG
>NC_022010.1:36655867-36676694 GCF_000317375.1 Microtus ochrogaster
AACGGATTTGGCCGTATTGGACGCCTGGTTACCAGGGCTGCCTTCACTTCTGGCAAAGTGGAGGTTGTTGCCATCAATGACCCTTTCATCGACCTCAACTACATGGTCTACATGTTCCAGTATGACTCCACCCAAGGCAAGTTCAAAGGCGCAGTTAAGGCTGAGAATGGGAAGCTTGTCATCAATGGGAAGGCCATCACCATCTTCCAGGAGTGAGATCCTGCCAACATCAAATGGGGGGATGCCGGCGCCAAGTATGTTGTGGAGTCTACCGGTGTCTTCACCACCATGGAGAAGGCTGGGTCCCACTTGAAGGGTGGGGCCAAGAGGGTCATCATCTCTGCCCCTTCTGCAGATGCCCCCACGTTTGTGATGGGTGTGAACCATGACAAGTATGACAATTCCCTCAAGATTGTCAGCAACGCTTCCTGCACCACCAACTGCTTAGCCTCCTTGGCCAAGGTCATCCATGACAACTTTGGCATCGTGGAAGGACTCATGACAACAGTCCATGCCATCACGGCCACCCAGAAGACTGTGGATGGCCCCTCTGGGAAGCTGTGGCGAGATGGCTGTGGTGCTGCCCAGAACATCATCCCTGCGTCCGCTGGCGCTGCCAAGGCTGTGGGCAAAGTCATCCCAGAGCTGAACGGGAAGCTCACGCGCATGGCCTTCTGCGTTCCTACCCCCAATGTGTCTGTCGTGGATCTGACATGCCGCCTGGAGAAAGCTGCCAAGTATGATGACATCAAGAAGGTGGTGAAGCAGGCGTCCGAGGGCCCACTAAAGGGCATCCTGGGCTACACTGAGGACCAGGTCGTCTCCTCTGACTTTAACAATGACTCTCACTCTTCCACCTTCGATGCTGGGGCTGGCATTGCTCTCAATGACAACTTTGTAAAGCTCATTTCCTGGTACGACAATGAATTCGGCTACAGCAACAGAGTGGTGGACCTCATGGCCTACATAGCCTCCAAGGAGTAAGAAGCCCGCCCTGGACCACCCATCCGAGCAAGGACACAGCAAGAGAGAGGTCCTCAGCTGCTGAGCAGTCCCTGTCCTAACTAACCCTTGACACTGAGCATCTCCCTCACAGTTTCCATCCCAGACCCCCAGAATAGCAGGAGGGGGCTTAGGGAGCCCTACTCTCTTGAATACCATCAATAAAGTTCATTGCACCCCTCAAAAAAATAAAATTATAAAAGATAGAAAAATAAGTCTGAACACCTCTTTTGACAGATGCAGTTAAGTTTGGAATGTTTAATGCTGAGGTCCATGGTCATTACAGGCAGACTAGAGATCTTGTATCTGAAATTTGCTTGCATTATTTGATGACACCAGTGTGTGATTTTTAAGGCTGTCTCAACTGACTGGCTGTTTATGGCATATCATTCACTAGATCTTGTGAGTTAAAGGGTTATTAAAGGAAATGCTGAAAGCAGCATTTGTTTCCAAAGATCCACCTCTGAAAAAATAGGCATATGAAATACGCCATGCTCTTTATTTTAAATGGTATATATAAAACTTCAGATTCAAGTTGATTAGTATTCAAAAACATTGATAATTCTGGCTGTTTTCATGTTGCTATTAATTCTAGAGTTGAACTATGTAATCCCACATGCATTTGAGGCCTTAAATTTATATATTTGACATTCACTAAACATCTACCTGACTTTGAACATATATTGCAGGATTACTAATTTGATAAATAGAAACATGAACCTTAAAGCTTTCTTATAATGAATTTGTAACTCTCAGGGTTCCCCCAGAGGAGCACAAATAATACTATATAAATATATATAACTTTATGTAACTATATCTATAAAGAGAGAGGGGGGTTTATTAGAATGACTTATAGACTTGGTCTACAGCCAAACAATGATTGTCTACCAATGGAATCCAATAGTTATCAGTTCATGAGGCTGGATATCTCAGCTAGGCCTCAGTATACACCAGAATTCCAAAGAGGCAGGCTCCAGTGAGCTTAAAGGAATGGCCAGCAAGAGCGACAGCTGACAGGCAAAGACTGCAAACTTAATTATTCCATGTCCTTTATATATATTGCAATCAGAAGGTGTGGTCAAATTAAAGGTAGATATTGCTACCTCAAAATATTAAAAGTGGGCCTTCCCACTTCAGATGATTTACCTAAGTGGGGGAAAAACTCCTCATAGGCATATCCATTTCCCGGGTTTTTGTTAATTCTAGATGTAGCCAGTTGATGACCAAAATTATCACATCATCACAAACACAATTGTTGACCTGTATTCTTGCTCTTATTCGTGTGAAAACTTAAAATAATAAAAATAAAGCACAATAAATGTTAGGAGACTATATTCATTAGAGTAACAAGATTGTTTCCTAAATAACAATTGAGTTGATTTTATTTTATTTCTTTAATGTGGGATGTTTACTAATTTATTCACTTTTCTGTGCGTAATAAAAATTATTAAGTGATTCCTCAAGTGTCAGAAATCAGTTGAATCATATGACATTTCCAGACTCATGTGCTGGTGGATTGACATAAAACAGAATGACACCGCCTGAAGAAATTGCATAGCCATACAAAATGGCATCTAAGGTGATTCGTTGTCTTGCTTTATTTCTTCAATTTCAGACATCCTAGATACAAAGAGAATGTTTAGAAAACCTCAATCCATGGTAACTTTCTTATTACAATTAGAGATGTCATGTTCTTTATTTTTTTTTACCAAAAATTAATTCTTTACATTGTTTTAATGTTTCTATACATAAAAATATATCGATTCTCATGTACAGGGAAGGAGAAGGAAGATATAATTTATAAATATTCCTTGAACGTTGAAAAAATAAAGTAAACACTATTTTGCATATTAATTCACTTGGAAGACAATAATGGAGTCTTGGTGGAAAGTGATTAATCTGATTGTTTTTATACGTTTAAAAAGTTCCATCCAGTGGATATAAAAAGAAGTCCTATGGCCCCTCTGACTCTCGAAGACATTTGTCATTTTTCAACAGCATACTTTGCAAATGAAGTCATTAATCAAGTTCGATTTGCTTCATTTGATGGATATGTAACCTCAACACAGACAAGGACATAGTTGGTTCTTTTATGATGAATTTGTCTGAGTCTGAACTGAAGAGCCAGACTCCTAAATTCCTGTCATTTCTCTTCTTCTCCTTCTCCTGTTAAAATGACATCACTCAGAAGAAATATGATTATTTGAAATGACTTTAATGATATTTTAAGTTAATACATAAATTATTGTATAAATACTTTTGACTGCTCAGCATATAGATTGAGTATTTTAGGCTGCAAGCATTTTTGCGGCCATCGCCAATTTGTTATGGAATAAGTATGGACTTATGGGTATGGGTAAACTGCCTTGATTTCTTTGTATCAGTGTAGAATGATCAACAGCATGGGAGAAGCACCAACAGAAAGTATGGTTTTACCAATTAAAGAACATAATTTTTCTTATCTTTGTCATAGTCTTATTATGAGGCAACTTAAAGTAATAAAGGCAAGACAATTTTTGAATATAAGGAAAGGAAACCTTTTCTAAATGAATTCTAAATATTCTTATTATTTTTAAGAGTTAAAGTTAAAGAGAACTTAGATTGCATTTAAGCACTATGTCCAGAATTAATGTCACTAATTATGGACAAAAATGTAGTACTTGTCATAGTTACTAAGAATAAAATGTTTCATCTAAGTCACTAAATTAAAAAACAACTAAAATTAAAGGAGTTGACTTATTTAGATGTGACAACTGTTTCTAAGCTTGAATGTCTAGCATCTATAGCCTAGACAATTTCTTTTCCAAATTTTTATTTTTGAGAATTTAGTATATTTGCCGACACAAAGTAATGCGATCTCATATAAATTTTCTTTACATTCAAGAAATAAAATATTATTTTATTTGACTCAGGCTAAACCTAAGAGAAACATTGTCTACCCCAGCAGGGTAATTCTGTCTGAACTCTAAAACTGTTGATTTCTTTAAATTAGCCACTAACTAGTGGGCTTTGTATAGATTCTTAGTTTTAATTAACCCGCCATTCCCATTTTTCCTCCTCAGCTATTATTCCCATCCCTGACTAATCTTTAATCCTCAGCTTTCTCTCTATTTCTTTTCACATCTGTTACACTACCACTCAATTTATTTATTTATTTTGCTTGATTTTGACATGGTAGGCTTCTGTGTAGCTTTGTGTACCCGTTTCTTTGCATTAGACCTCCCTTCGTCCCACCCCTTAGTTCCCCCATGCTCACACTCCTTCCTACTTAAACCTTTTGGCTCCAGTATTCCACTTCACTGCTTTCATTGTACCTATACTACAACATCACCTCTCATTGATGGAGCCTCCTTCCTGCAAAGAGGCCACCCTCTACTTTCTGGTTTCTACTTCTACTCCAAGTGAAACACAGAAAACACTATATCTGAAGTGAAGGTATACAGATGAGAGAGAACATGCAATATTTGCTTTTTGTACCTGAATTTCCTCACTTAGGACAATTGTTTCAAGGTCCATGCACTTACGTGAAAATTGCAGGTTTCTTTAAAGCGAAGTAATATTCTATTCAACATATTGGTTATCTTTCTAAACAACCCATTTCTTGATGAACATCTAAGTTGATTCCATATCTTAGCTATTATCAATAGGAAAGCAATGAGCATGGGTGTGAAAGTGTCTCTAGAATAGGATGTAGTCTGTGGGTATACACCCAGGAATATAATGTATAGCCTAGGTCATATGTAAATTCTATTTGCAGTTTTTTGAAAATTCCAGCTTGACTTTCAAATTGGCTATATGATTTGACACGTTCAGCAAGAGCCTACATATTTTCATTTTCCATACATTCAGGGCAGCAGTGGCTATTATCTATACTCCTGATGATTGACTTAGAAAATTCTAAAAACTGTAATAACCAAATTCAAAAAGAGAAAGTAGTCTAGCAAATCAATTTCAAATTAACATTTAGTTTCCTTCACTATAGTCTATAGTTACCATCATGAATAATATACATGTCATAATCATAATTGATTCATATTAATTTTATATTGATTTTCTTTTAGTTTTCTCTTTCATATATGTGACTAACATTACTAAAACTTATATTTTAAAGTATCAGTCATCAATTTTCTCTATAAGAGCAGTTTGAATCCTGAGGAATTAATAATTTGGTTAAAGTGACAGTTACCAACTCTATTAGCATTTTCTCATTTGTAATCATCAATGCTTACTTCTCAGCATTCAGAAACAGTTGTGATAATTATGCCATCATAATTAGGATACTTAAATAAATATCTTGTTTAGTATAAATATTTCTGCCCTCATCATTTTTAAACTTTAAAGAACTTCAACCACTCCATTTTAAGTCTCTGTTGCTTTAGGCAGTACTGGAATAAAAGGTCCACATTGTCACACAAACTTTTGGCTTTTGAAATGAGTGTTGGGATCCAAACTTAGGTCCATGCACGTGTAGAAAGTAATTGTTGAAAATGTGATCTCCCTAGTCTCAGATATCTGTGAACCACTCGCTGAGAGTTTTACCTTAGAGATTCCTTAAAATTGTCTTTTGGTGTTTGTTGTCTCTTCCCTTATTGCCTCCTTTATTCTGCTCTCCCATCCTCTTCCCAATTTAATCTTCTTATTCTGGTTTCCCCTGTATAGCAAAAATCAAAACAACACACACAAAAGAAGTAAGTATACACAGAACATCAAGAAAACAAATGATCCAGGTACAGAACTAAGTAGAGAGGTTCAGAGAATGAAACAAATCAATAAACACTTACAGAAATGTTCAACATCCATAGCCACAAGGAAAATTCAAGTTAAAACTATGTCAAAGTGTCAACTTACCTAAGTCAGAAGAGCCAAGGTAAATAAAATAAGTGATCACACATATTGACAAGGATGCAGAGAAAGAGGAACACTTATTCTTTGTTGCTATGTTGGTAGGAGTAAAACTGGTATAGCCACTATGGAAATAATGGTGGACATTCCTGAGGAAGCTAAGAATGTATCTACCCCATATCACTCTTGGGTATATAACCAAAAGGACTCTATATCTGACTCCAGAGATACTTGCTTATACATGTTCATTTGTGTTCTATTCATAGATATTCAGAAATTAGAAACCACCTAGATGTTTATCAACTGATGAGTGGCTATTAAAAATTTGCTGCATTTACACAATGAAGTATTGTTCAGCTATTAGGAAAAATGAAATTTGCGTGTAAATGCATGCCACTAGAAGTTTCCACACAACCTCAACGTTCTAGCCATCTCTTCCTATATTTTCTCCTTACATCTCATTTCCCATTTTTATGCTTCCAGGTCCTTTCTGTTCCCATCCCCACCCACCCTGAGTCCACCTGTAAAATCTATTCTATTTTGATGTGGGAGTGTCATATATCAATCTGTTGATTTCATTGGTTAAGGAATAAAGAAACTGCCTAAACCCCTTGATAGGGCAACCCTTAGGTGGGTGGAGTAAACAGAACAGAAGGCTGGGAGAAAGAAGTTGAGTCAGGGAGTCGCCATGATTGTCCCACTCCAGACAGACACAGGTTAAGATCTTTCCTGGAAAGCCAGCTCGTGGGCTACAAAGATTAATAGAAATGGGTTAGATTAATATGTAAGAGCTAGCCAATAAGAGGCTGGAACTAATGGGGCCAGGCAGTGTTTAAAAGAATACAGTTTCCGTGTAATTATTTCGGGTATAAAGCTAGCCATGCAGGCAGCTGGGTGCTGGGGACGCAGCTCCGCCGCTCTTAATTCAACAGAGTGGCACCCAACGTGCTAATGAACTCTACTTAAAAACCTGAGAAGGCATAAAATCAAGGGAGAGAGAGTTTAACACAGATTTTTGCTGTTTGTTAGTGGCGTGCCGTAGAGAGATTTTCTGATTCGGCATCAGCAGCAGAAAAAACACTGCATCATTTTAAAGCCAGCTCGTGGGCTACAAAGATTAATAGAAATGGGTTAGATTAATATGTAAGAGCTAGCCAATAAGAGGCTGGAACTAATGGGGCCAGGCAGTGTTTAAAAGAATACAGTTTCCGTGTAATTATTTCGGGTATAAAGCTAGCCATGCAGGCAGCTGGGTGCTGGGGATGCAGCTCCGCCGCTCTTATTTCAACACCATTTCCCTGTTCCTGGAAGATCCATGCATTCCTCTCCTTACCTACCCCCTCTGTCTGTGAATTGTAGCTTGGTGTCATTTGCTTTACAGTCAATATTAACTTATAAGTGAATATCCTTAGCTATCAGGGAAATGCAAATCAAAAAGACTTTGAGATTCTATCTCACATCTGTCAAAATGGCTAAGAATGTTGAGCAAGGAGAACACTCTTCCATTGCTGGTGGAAGTCATACTTGTGTAACCACTATCAAAATCAATATGGCAGTTTCTCAGAAAATTAGGATTTGATCTACTATAAGACCCAGCTATACCACTCTTGGGCATATTCCCAAAGGACATGCCATCCTACCACAAGGACATTTGCTCAACTATATTCATTGCAGTTTTATTAATAATAGTCAGGAACTGGAAATAATCCAGGTGTCCCTCAGCAGAAAATGGACAAAAAATAGTGTTACATTTATAAAATAGTGTTACTCAGCTGTCAAAAAATTGACATCATGAAATTTCAGATAAATGAATGGAAATAGAAAAAAAATCATTCTGAGTAAGGTAATCCAGATCCAGAAAGACAAATACATTATGTATTGGATTATTTGGCATTTTGATATCCAGTTTCTTGAGTTCTTTATATAATTTGGATATTAATCTCTATTCAAGATCATTCCCTATTTTCTTTTCTATCCCATTTAGCGTATCTGGTTTTATGTTGAGGTATTTGAGCCATTTGGACTGGAGTTTTGAGCAGTATGACAAATATGGATCTACTTGAATTACTCTACATGCAGACATCCAGTTTGACCAGCATTTGTTGAAAATGAAGTCCTTTTTGCATTGTATGTTTCTGGTTTCTTTATCAAAAAACAGATGTCCATACGTGTGTGAATTTATGTCTGGGTTTTCAATTCAATTTTTTCCGCTGGTTAAACTGTTTGTTTTTATGACAGTTCTATGTTTTTATTTCTCCTATATAGCTCAGTAATACAACATGAAATCAGGGGTGGTGAAACCTCCAGCCATTCTTTTATTGTTCGGAATTGTTTTAGCTATCCTGAGCTTATGTTTGCTTGTTTGTTTTTTGTTTTTACATATGAAGTTGAGAATTGTAAAGAATTGAGTTGGAATATTGATGGAAAGTCCATTGAATCTGTAAATTGCTTTCAATAGGACAACCATTTTTACTACGTTAATTCTAGGAGTCGTGAGCATAGGAGAATTTTCCATCTTCTGATATATTTTTCAATTTCTTCATTCAAAGACTTGAAACTTTTATCATACAAGTCTTTTGTTTGCTTGGTTATAGTTACCCCAAGGCATCTTATTTTATTTGAGGTTATTGTGATAGGTGTGGTTTCCCTAATTTCTTTCTCAGTCCATTTGTCATTTGTATATAGGTGGGTTACTGACTTTTTTGAGCTAATTTTGTATTCAGCTACTTCCCTGAAAGTGTGTATCAGTTGTAGGAGCTCCTTGGTGGAATTTTTAGGTCACTTATGCATGCTGTCATATCATCTTTGAATAATATTACTTTGATTTCTTCTTTTCTAATTTGTACACCCTTGATCTCCTTTAGTTGTCTTATTATTTGAGCTAGAACTTCAAGTCCTATATTAAATAGATATGGAGAGAGTGGACATCATTGTCTAGTTTCTTATTTTAGCTTCTCTCTATTTAATTTGACACTGGCTATTGGCTTGCTGTATATTGCCTTTATTATGTTTAGGTATATACCTTGTATCTCTAATCTCTTCAATACTTTTGTCATGAAGTGATATTGTTTTTTCTCATATGTCTTATCTACATCTACTGAGATGACCATGTAGTTTATTTTTTTATTTCAATGTTTATATGGTAGATTAAATGTATTGATTTTGATAACCATCCCTGAACTAACCCATATGTATTAAGTAGATTGGGTATGTCCTCTGTATTCTTGCACCCATATTCAACAACTTCTTATATATTTACTGCTTTGAATGCTTTATCTGGTAAAAGGTATCAGATCAGTTGCCAGATAATATTTTCTTATGTACCTGACTGTTTTGCAGTATTGATTGATCTATTTCTTTATTCCAAGTATTTTAAACATATATTTGAAGAAATGCATAACTGGATAATTTTAAAAGAATGTTTCCTAAATATATAATTTGCTTTATCTTATGCCATATTTGAATGATATGTCTGGTCATACTTCCTTTTTTATGCTGTCATTGTGGCATAATTAATCAATATTGGTTATTTTTAATTAAATTTTTACTATTTGATACATGCATAAGATGCATTCTTATTATTCTTTCATGGCCCTGTGAGTTCCCACTCCTCCCTTCTGGACCATGCTCATACCTTTCAGTGTGACTAAACACTGCTTTCTAATGTTTGGTCCATGTAACATCTAAGTCAAATTAATTAACACCACAAAACAGTCAGCAAAGTCAGCTTAGAAAGGATGAAAGGGAACCTTATCTGATATTTGTAACAGATGAACTATATGGGACAAAGTACAAGTAGCTGGCTATAGATACAGAGACTGTGGGATATAACTATCAAATGAACCAGGAGCATATTATGTGGTTCTCCTTGGTTATTTCAGTTCTGTCCAGTTGGTGAAATAAGACAGATTAATTGATTTTTCTTCATATTCCCATTCTTGAGTTTTTAGCTATATGGCTTCATAATCTGGGATATTAATTTAGCTATGTATGCAGATTCTAATACAGAGTTTCTAAACATCCAGATAAGAGTACAGTTCTCCAGCATCATGAGGAATAACATAATATAAGAGATTTCCTGTCATGTGTGTCCATGACAATGGTCTTGAAAGGAGACAGATGAGGAGAAAAAGGGGGAAATGTGCTCAGGAAGTAAGCCTTAAAAGTATGGAAATGTCACAGTTTTCTAGGATACTTGTCTACTTATGATGGCATTGCATAATATGTCCTGAACTTAAACATATATCTACATATATAGATAGATATCAATCTATCCACACATAATACATACATACATAAAATTTGGAGCAAGCATAGGGTGCCAAAGCTGATTATTCTATAAAACTGATGTAGTTGGGAGAATTCTGCCCACTCATCTCTGCAATTCTGAGTTACTTTTACTCTTGTAAACTTTTACTGCTCTACAAAATATGAAAAGGATTCAACCACTTTCCTCAGAGTCTTGATAAAACATTAAACTATGTAATGGACACATTTTATAACACTGTTAAGTTGCTCCATTTGGATTATTATTCTTGTGTAAGTACGGTAAATATAAAGAGGCAATGGTATTGGAAAAGACAGTTTGTTGTGCTAGCAGATCTCCAAAGAAGTGATCATTCCACAGAGACCACATGGAGAAGCAGCAAGATGAGTCTGCAGGCAGAAGGGGAAAACTGGCCAAGAGCCTCGATTGTGCTTTCCATAAGCAGGTAGGAACAGAGCACAATAAGTCAGTTTATATTGTGCCAGCATAGATAATTTCAATAGGCTCTGGAGTGTAATTCCAGTTAACAGGTCTGTGAGGAGAGAAAGATTTTAATAGAGAGGACTTAACAATGCTTTTTTTCCCTCGATGTGTTCCCCTTCTCCTGGAAAAACCCTCTAGTCTGAATTGGTGTTCATAACTTATTTTTGATTTATATATCCTTCAATCTCTATATTATTATTTTGTTTATTCTGAATAATAAGTTTAACTGTCATCCCACTTATATGTTTTTCATTATCTTGTTATTTTGGCTCAATATATTTCTGAGAGTTCTCATTATTTTTTTTTTGTGATGATGCCTTCAATTCTTTCCCAAACTACACAGTAGCTTATATTTCTACACCTCGATTTGTTTCTTCTCCTCTTCCATTTTACTTTATTATCATTGTAAACTCAGAAAAGTATGTTCAGGTTTATTAAGGTTCTTATACAGTTTATGCAAATGACTGTCTAGAAAGAACTTGTTAGATCAGAATATAAAATACCCAGCTTTTGAATATTGCTAACTTTTCTCTAACATGACCTTATAAAGTCATAGTCAAATGATATTATATGATTTTTCTCTGTTCTACATTTCAGCAAAACTCAACCTTTCCAGATTGCTCATATTGAAAGGTTTGATTTTTGAAGAGGTTGAGCATTTTATAGCTTCCTTACTGGCCACTTCAATCTCCTCTCTGAAGGTTTATACATTGGTCTTTTTCCCATTGGATTGTCTCTTTCTTATTGATTCATGCTTTGAATATTAAAGAAAGCGTATGGTCATGTTATATGCTTAATTCTGTTGGAATTAAAATTATATTCAAGAAATAGAAGTAGTTATTTTCTATATGAACTTTAATTGAAAAAGCTACTCGTTAAATAGTCTTTTTATTCCCTTTCTAATTTGAAGTAGCATCATTTGAATATGTCAGCTTCTCCCTTATGCTTTGACCAGTATCACATTGTTATATTTCTTTTTCTTAGAGATGTTCTTGTGTTCATTTCATATGGTTACCATAGTGATGCCTTTTCTTTCTCAATTATTTGTTTAGTCAACACAGTTTTAGATTTTTGAGATTATTTGTATTATAATTATATTTCCCTTCCTTGTTCTCCTTCCAAACTCTCCCATAAACCCTTCTCTGCTTTCCTTAAAATTGTGGCCTCCTTTTGTTTTGATCATTATGAATACCCATCAGTATATGTATATACATGTACAGTCCTAAATATGTCTTTCCAAATAATATTACTTCTCTGAATGTTTCAGGGCCGACATTTGGCACCAGACAATCAATTGGTGTCTTCTTCCCTGAGAAACACCATCTTTCCTGCTCCCAGTTTTTCTCAGTTGTCTATAATACTTTCTTTAGGACTGAGGACTCATGGGCTTTCCCCATTCAGTTTGGCATGTTTGTTGGTGTTGTCCCTGTTTAGTTCAAGTTTGTGCAATCATATCAGTGAGACTTTACATATGTAGCTTCTGATACTACAAGGATATACAATCTTACATCAAACTCCCTTATCCCCTGTTTCTTATAATCGTTCAATACCTTGTACATCAATGTTCCCTGAATGTTAGGTCATGAATGTTTTGTAGCTATGTTCATTTGGACTGAGCTTCCAAACACTGTATTTCCGTTGTTCAATGTTTTCTGTTGTCATTCCCATCTGCTTCAAAGAGAACTTTTCTTGATTAAGGGTGAAGACTACACCTACCTGTGTGTATAATGACAAATCTTAATTAGTTATTAAGGATTTTGCTAGTTTAGTACATAAGAAGTTGCAGATTCTCCTCCAACAACCACGATCTCACTAGCACTGAATTAGCTACATTTTCAGCAACAGCTACACTATCCCTCTTGTTGAGTGGATCTTAAGCCCAATTACAGAGCTGTGGGTTACCACCTAGGTATGTGTGCCACTACTACACACCTAGGATTACATTGTCTTTGATGTGATTCAAAGGTACCATAGCTGGGCATGACTATTGATTGCATTTCTACTTTTGGAGCTTGAATGTTATTTTAATTAATCCTCAGATAGGGTACATTCAAGGACGTTTGAACTCAGAAGTCTAAGGATCATGTTTCTAAAGTGCGTGATGTCTTCAGCAATAGGCTGTGGAGTTTTGGGAGTTTCTTGGATGTTCCCTGGCCAACAACACAAAAGGGTTTTTGTTTGTTTGTTTGTTTCTGGTATTGGAATATTTTTTAGATGGTCTTTGGTTCTTGAAGGGAGTATCACCAGTCCAGAGGATAAACGTTCATAAAATTATATATGTAAATTTTTACTCTGAATTATGTGCATTGTTTTTAAGTAAACAGTTAATAGCATGATTTCCTAATGCTTTTTCAGACACACTTGCTGTTATTTACACTCTTCTTATTCTTTTCTGTTTTTATGTCCCTCTCTTCCCCCAAAAGGAACACTCTTTGCCGGTTTCTCCTATCAGATTATTTATATCCTGATATTTTCCTTTATCTTCCTCCCATCTTCTGGACTTACCTCCCTCCAGCTGCCTAAAGAGCCACCCTTCCCAATTTCCTCAGTCAGTTCACCTTTTTACTGTATTTACTTAAAGGTTTTCCTCTTAAAGTCCTTCTGAAGCCTGGAAGTTGGCAACAATGGTAGGGAAAATTTATTTATGCCTTGAACATATTACCATGACAATTTCTTTAAAAGCTTAATGCAATCATCAAATTCAGCAGGTAACACTATTATCATATTAGCTTCTTTACAGACATGTTTTACAGTTTGACCTTGTTATGCCCTGATGCTTTTGCTTTTCCAGAAAAATCTCTGACATCTTATGTTGCACTTTCTTGTGCACCTGCCTGCTCTGTTTCACTATCTTTCTTTTTGTGTTTATAACATGGTAGTTTTGTGATTGATGGTCAATTGTTTTACACAATGAATCTCAATTTAAGTTTGCCTGATACTTATTATTATTCAAGGCCATGTATTTTTATACAAATAATTCACATATGTAATATTAGATCGTTCTCAATTTGTTAGATACTATGTGCAACATTTCTTTTTCATGTTTACAGTAAGCACATTCATTTTAAACTCTCATAGATGGAGTTCATTGATTTTTGATACTAGGATAATCAAAAAAACTCATACGTGTCAAAATGATTTTAAATCTGAAGGAAAGTTCCAAGAATAGTATAAAAGACACAATATTAAAGTAATACCTAAAGTAAGCAGCAGTTTTAACTTAAGCACCTCGTTTAGTAATCAGTTTTAGAAGCAGGCTTTATTAAATACAGAGGGAAAAATCAAATTCAAAATTAAGTCACATGAAGTTGATTAGTTAGAAGAAAAAGAAGAGTGAAAATAAGGCCTATGTGACTTTTGGAAAACCACCAAGGGCATTCATGTGGACATTATGATAATTGCAGAAGAAAAAAAGAAAACAAAAGATAGGCTCACAAAGAAACCTTATTTAAAGAAACAGTGTCTGGGGGCTGGGACGGCAACTCAACCAATGATGTGTTTATCTTGCAAACAAGAGAACCTGTGTTTGGTGTCTAGAGTCCACATTGTTAAAGTAAATCAATAAAACACCAGACATCATAACATTTCTGCAGTCTGGAGTGTTTCTGTCTAGGGATGGGATCAAGAGTGCTAGATAGAGGTGGGTGGAGCTGGCAGAGGAGGGTGGAGTTGGCTGTAAGGATATAAGTTCTCAGCCGAGGGAGCTTAGCATGGGTGGATGCCCATCTAGGATCATTAACTGAAGGAGCTTCCAGAAATGTGCGGGAAGGTGGGCATTGGATATCTGCTCCTCAGGCAGGTTGCATGAGTCAAGCATGATGTCATACTCACAGCAGTTCTAATGCATAAGATAACTAAAACGTGAAGTTGCCTGTAAGATTTTTGTGCAAGGAATGACTCCTTATAGACCTTTTCATAATGCTTAGGTGTCATAATCTTTTTAAAAGTGGAACATATCTAATATACATAGGAAGTGGAGAAGGACAAAAATTGGGAGCATGGGGATCATGGGGGGATGGTAGAAGGGAAGTGAGGAGGAATGGAGGGGAGCAGAGAAAAATATATAGTTCAATTTAAAAAGGGGGGAACATTGACACAGGTTCTTACTTGTGGAAAGTTTTTTCATTTTTGGATATTTTTTTTGTTTGAAAATTTCTCACATGCATAATCCATTTGGATAAAACTCCCTTCCCTCACACCCCTTCCACTGTCTAGCTTCCTACCACTTTCCCCTACCAACTTCACGTTCTATTTTATTAAAACCCTGAGTGAACTTAATACTAGTTATATGTCCATGGTGTTGGACCATTTTCTGGGGTATAGAGAGTCTCCTAGGAACCACATCTCCAAAGAAAATTGACTCTTCCTCATTCAGTAGCTATCAGTGGTCAATAACTCCTAGGTAGGGGGTAGAATTCAAGAAAGTTTATTTAAGGAAGTAAGTTTAGAGAAGAGGAGTGATAATGAGTAAGAGAGACAAGGGCACACCAGTGAACTTATTCTCCTGTAGAAAACTGGGACTCTGTGTCCTACAGATTCAGAAAACCACATAGATTGTCTTAGAACAATTATAATAAGACTCTGGAACCTTTCTTTATCTTCCCCATTCCTGGCATCCACAGATCAAATGGAATGTATTCTTTTGCTAGCCATGTCAAAGGGGTCTGCTTTACTAAAACCTCATAAAATTGTAAATGCTTGTTTTATGTGTGAATATTCAAAATAATAAATATGGACCACAAAGAAATTTTAATATGAAAAATAAAAATGAACACTGCAAAGTGATCAACTTTTAAAAAACCTTAACAGAGACAGACAACTTTGCATTCAGCATATGCTATTCCAAGTAATAGTTATACTAAAACACTTCTACAAAGTAAATATGAATTTCTTAAGCCCCAGGAGCTGTTGACTTCAATTTAAGAAAACAGTCACATGGTAATTGAATCCTTAAGTCTTTATTTCAACTGTTTCAATTTAGGCATTTTTCATTTATTGCTTCATCACACAGGGCACGTGTTCTTAAGTAACTTAATAGTGAATATAATTGCAGCCTGCCTTGTAATATCACCCTCCCAACTCCCCCAAATCTTTCTTTCCGTTGCCTGCTCAAGGTACATCCCACATATTTTATAAAGGACAAAGTCTAAGACATAGTGAATCAGAACATCTGAGTAACTCTTATTATATAAACATAAATTTTCTCACAAAGAAAACACCAGGCATAGTTGGTTTCATTGGTTAATTCTATCAAAAGTTTATAATGAAAAAACACTCAGAATATATATTCTTAAAAATAAATTCTTAGAAAATAAAGAGATTTGGGGATACAGTTCAGTGATAAGGGCATTCACCTAGCTGTGGAAAGCCCTTAGCTCAATTCCTACATTGAACACAATAACAAAAAAGTATGTAGTCTCCATCATGTTTTATGACAATATTTCTGGCAGCAAAAATCAATGAAAAATATTACTGAATATTAAAGTTTAGCATAGGCCAAGTCTACAGGGATAGAATTTTGCCTTACTTGCAATTAAGATGTTTGACAATATACATCCTCATTTATTTTAATTAAGAGAAGCTTATATTGTACATTATTCTGCAGTGTTTTATTGTTTTACATCGTGGATCTTTTTCTGTGTTATTAAGTGTCCATCTCTAATACAATTTCCATCCTCTCTCAAAGTCATATCTATCTATTTATTAAGCAGGTATCACTGCGTGGGGCTATGTTTCATAATCCAAAAAATGTGGACAGATGGCACAATAACTATAATAGTTAAGTCAGACATAAATATGAAGAATGCTAAGCAAAAATGCCTCCTTGTATTATAAAAGTTTCAAATTCTGTCAGTAATGAGCAATTGTCACACACTAGCGGTTAAGCAAAGGACACACAATTTGAGGGGTCCTCGTTCTCTTTGGTTCTGTTACTCTAGAAAGAAATGTAAGATTTTCATCATGTGTTGCACTGGCCTTGAAAATATCTCAAGAGTACTCTGTAGATCTTAAAAACTATGCAGAACTAAGCAATGGTTTGGGTAGGAAGTGGTTAAGAATATGTAATTACTTAATCTGGGTATTAAAAAAATGAGAAGTCAAATCCTGTGTCAGTTTTCACACTTGTGTAACATAAAGGAAAAGTCACAGACCGCACCTAGAAACTGAGAAGTAGTAAACCTCTGAAGAACTATTAAATGGATTTTTAAAGATTTTTGAAATTAGTCTTGACTTGTTATCACAATGTCCCTTATTGTAAGGTGAAAATATCTACTGTTCTTCAAAAGCTTCGCATTCATCCATTATCAAGCTTTTTGTGAGCATGTTTGATTAGCCTTCAAGTAAGACATTGAACTTTTATTAACAATTCTGTGCCAACAAATGGATTATCTATGAGCAATGATATCTTACATTTGCTTCCCATCTAGGGAAATGCTAGATAACTACCTTAATATACTTCATGATTAAAATTGTATCCTCAAATTTTAAAATTGTATATATGAAAGTCTATTTATTTATTTCATCAATGACTTCAGAGTCCTCCCATTCTGAGGATGGATATACAGTGGTAATGAAGAAAATCAAGACGGTGCTTCACAATTTGAGTTTGTATATTGATCATGAAATATGCACAATAATTTCCCTATCTTCATTGTTGGTGAGACATGGATATATATTTTTCATGAGAATGTTAATAAAACCATAACTTTTAAAATCACCACAAAAGAGAAACAGCTGTGGATGTTGAGGGTTGTCCTGACTAATGTAACGGTAGCCTATAATCAGAGACTCCATCCTACCCCCAAACAAATTGCACTGTGACAAAAACCGTCTGCAAAAGAAAAGTCAAAAATGAACATAACGTTGGAGTCAGCCTCAGCTGAATGATCCAACATCATAGTCAGGCAGATTAAATGGGATCTGACAACAAGGCAAGATATGACTGCTGGAGGCAAAGAGTAGCTGTGCTGCCAAGGCGAAGCTGGAATCCGGTCCTGGAAAGAAAGGATGTCCAGAAGGAAGCCACACTGGGATTGAAAGCAGGCGTCTGCCCATAACGGTTAGTGATGTTAAAACCACAGAACCCTCAGAGGTTCAGACTGGGTAAGTCAGTATTCCAGAGTGGCAGGGTGGGGTGATCTGCAAGGTTTTGCTGAGTAGCAGAGAACTCAACATACTGGAGAGAAGCATGTGAGGTTCTCTTCCCAGCCCTGATTCTCACCCTCCCAAGAAATCAATTAGACACTTAATATTCTCTGTCCAACTTTTTCTTTCAAGTATAAGCACATTAATGCATTTGTTAAACACTGAATTTGTGATGATAATGCCCACTGGCATTTTATAAGAGAAGAGAATGTCATGAAACCGAGCAGAAACTGCAAAGCTGTGGCAGATTTTGCAGATGCACTGGTGCGACTAGGTCTTAGAGAATAAGAACAGACTTCAGATCACATGTAGCTGGTACTTTGCCAATGTCTACTTCTTCAATTTGATGCTGCAGACTAAAGATGATTCCTTTGATATTCAAACTCCTTATCTTATTTACTTCCCAGTTGCATTGCTTTTCATTCCGCAATGTTCTCTGCTATCTGGTGGATCAGTGGCACTACCTTCACTCAGCTCTTTAAGCCAACTCCTGTCTGCATGCCTCCCCAACTCATCCCAATACAATGCCATCTCCTTACTGAAATCCAACTGAGCTATGTCTCCCAGCATCTGCATCTAAACTAAGTCATTGTCATTACTTAATTGTAGTAGATTACTAACTTCTAATCTTACCTTTCTCCAAAATAGTTTTCATATTGCTATTTATGTATACTTTTAAAAATTACTTATATTAACACCAAGAAGGCTGAGGAAGGAGGACGTTGAGTTCTGAGACAGGCTGGATTTCTCAGAAACACATTTTCTCATTAGCTCATGTAAAAATAAATGAGTGAAAAATTGTTTCTATCTCTTACATATAAACTTTCACTGCCTCTGGGTAAACATTAAAATCCTTACCAAGTATGCCAGAGCTTTTCTAGTCTGCTTTCTACTTAATTTTACAATCTTATGTAATGACTATTTCCTCTATGAAATTATAGCAGAACAAGAACCATTCCTTCTATTTATAGCTGAAATTTTTATCCTGTGATAATTTTGTCTTCTTATTGCTAAAATGCTTAGAGATCATTAGAGTCAAGATTCTCACCTAATTAAGTTAATTCTCTTTATCTTCTTCAGGATATATCCTGATCTTCAAAATTCCAGATTCACTTAAAATAACACATACTGGATATTAAGATGAAACGATATTGTAATGTAAGGACTGTCTTCCAGAAATAAAACAGAATTTATTTGTTGAAATAAAAAGCAAAATACTAGGTTATAAAATTCTAAATCCTAATGAATAATAATAAATAGCCAGGAAAATAATGGTGTATTGAGGCCATAAGACAATTACTGTAGGTACTTAGTAAAACCCACTAACGTTGTGATCAATTGATAAATGTGCACCTTGAGAAATGAAGACATGTGGTATGCATCCAGAAATAGATGGGGACGGAGTTAGGATTGGATCATGCTATCTACCTTGAGAGATTATTTTCACAGAAACATCTTAAATTTGTTCTTTAATGCTGCACACTTAAGAAAAAGGAAAAAAAGAAAATGGGCATTATACCTCACAGACTAAGAAAGCCCAGGCCTTGATCTCATGTCCCTACATATATCTATTTGCCTCCCTTGACACTGTCCAGGCTGGGTCCACCCACAACTCCTTGGAGAACCCCTGCCTCCCCCAACCTATACGCATCCTTTTTCTTCTTCATGCACATATTATATGTTGAATTCAACTAGTCCTACAGAAAAGATGTAAATTTCTGTCCACTAACATATCACTGTCCTGAAGTAAAAAGTTGACCTTTCCCCCTTGGAAAAGCTTCTGCAATAAAAGTGAATCAAAACAGTGAACTGTGTTTAGCAACTAATATAAGTTAATATTAATCAAGTAAAAATGTTTAATACTAGATATTAAACATTGTGTTATACATTGCCTTCATAAAAAGCAACAGCTGGACATTATAGCTAGTGACTATATCATACAAAACTAATTTTTAGAATTTCTAGGTAACTTTTTTACTTAAAACGTAACTGCGTTTTAAATTCACAATTATGCTCATTAGTGTTGCTCATGAGAAGATTTTCTTGTATTTTTCTTTTCTTATATGCTATGGATACGGCCAAATTTTATAATCTTGGTCATTTTTCCAGGTGGCATTAAGGAAGCAAATAAAGCTGTAGTTCATTATTTGGCTTATAATCCTGTTTTGATAGATAGTGTAGCTGGTAACCCTGACGGCAGCAGCCCTAAGGCACTACACTTGATATGTAAATAAACTTTGTGTTTCCATGCACCTATGCTTTATCTAGTACTGTGGAGGTACATGAACCTAGTCAAGGTGAACAGTTTTGAGATTAGATGTGCAATTCCAATAGCAACTATATAAAGGAGACTTCGAGTTTCTTCTTAGTTTAACCAAAAGTCATGGGGGTGCTCTGAGTTCTTCACGAACGTGCTAAGGTAGAATCTCTTATGACCACAGGGACAGTGTACACCAGCCTCTTTATGAAGATGACCTCAGTTTTAGAGTCCAGGGTTTCTGAACCTGAGATAGGCAAGAAAGGGTCTATACGCAATGCTTCAAGAAGAAAAAAAAAAGCAAGAGCTGGCTGATGCGCCTGGACCACAATTGGCTTTGGCAACCCTTTAGCCTTGAGGCTTCAATAGCTCTGAGGCTCTTACCGCAGGAAAATCATGGGTTTTAAAATACAAGAATTAAAGAACACATTGATGTAATTTTGGTTCAGGAGCATTTAGAGAAATGTATGTTTGTCTTTCAAGGTTTGCAAACCTTGGGAACACTTCAGACCTGTAATGAGACAATTTGCCTGGGAGTTTTTTCTACTGTCCCTAAAGATATTTGAATATTAACCACACCCAAGTTTACCTTTGAACTTTGGTCATTTCTACTGTTCCATGACTGCAGAGAGAAATCTGTTAATAAACATCTTTTCTAAATTAAGAGTATTTTTATATACAAACCACTCACATGAAATCTTAAGTTATGAGAAATTTGATTCACTTTCATTTAGTCAGGAGATTTTTCCCTCAAGTAATTATATTAATTCTGATTGAATACGTACTTTATTTTTCATGATAAGCTTCCATATAACAGTCAGAATTTTTTC
>NC_022010.1:36677003-36680156 GCF_000317375.1 Microtus ochrogaster
CACTTTCCTCCCAGGGCTGAAACCTCCTGTCCTGGAGGGAAGCTCCTTGAGACACAGGTTGGGAAGGGGAAGTGTGACAACAGGATAGTTCAGTACATGGTGTTTAGAGGGAAGTGAATCAACAGGATTTTCTGTGAGGAGGTAAAACACACCAACCTGCCGGGAAGCTCTGTTACCACTGAGAGTAAACATCTCCAATAGCTTCTAGCAGGCCCTGAACCTGACCAGACTCACCAGGTGTCTCCCTCCCCTAGACGATGTAAGTAATAGAGACTGCAGAGAGTCATCTCAGACAGTGGGAGCTACATAGAAGACTATGAGATAAGCCCAACCAACTGGAAGAACCACCGACCAGCCAAACCATCAAGGACACAAAGCCTCTTGAGAACTGGTCTAACTGAGTCACTGGGAAAGGATGCTCACTCTCCAAGTAGCTGCTATCAGGCTGTGCAGTGCATTCTAGATACTTAACTTTTGTGGGCTGTTCCTCATGCTGAGGGTGAGTTCCACAATGGTGTGTTTGAGATATTTCTGCTCCTTTAAGTAGCCTCTCACCTATACTCTTGTACATAAGCCTAATAAAATTCACTGTTTCATCAATTTGGACTGTGGTGGTACCCACATTTTGGTTTCTGGTACATGATGACTGTTCTTTGTTGTCAACTTGACATATATGGAATTAACTAATACTCAAGTGGTTGGGTAAACTGGTGAGTGATTATCTTATTAATGAAATTGTTTGAGGTTGGAAGACATACTTTTTGTCTGGATCTTCTTGGGGACACCTATAACCCAGATCTTTGGAGGTGGGAAAATACACATTTAGTCTGGGCCACAACTTCAGCTGGCAGCCTATGTAAAGTATATGGAAGAAGGAAGCTTGCTTCCCCTCTTGCTCTCATCCTCTCTGAGAAGTCCATTCATACACTGGCATTTGCATGTGTGTATGTGGTGGGGGGTGGGTTCTGTTTATCTAGAGAACCCTGCTAATACATTGTCAACCATCTATCTGGGCTGTGAAGGCAAGCAGGCGTTTACAAGGGATACTGTCACACTACAGGTGCCAGGTATGGGTTCAATCTTATTTCACCAGTGAGTCTATCTTTTCAGGTCAAACATTGTAGCTTACATGTTTACAGCTGGGAGACTGGGACTTTCCTGTCTTCCCCAGCCATACACGACACTCCTTCAGCACCATGAGTATTGGCCATCAGGGATGAAGGTTGCAGGTAAGAACACGTCTGATGTCTCCTTGTTCTATGATTCACATAATCAGTGTCTTCGGCAATGAGATCTTCTCATCAAGGTCTGGTGAATGACAAGGAGCTTTGCCAATAGTCTGTGATTCTTGAAGATCTATCTATAAGACCTCATTTGCTAAAAACTCAAAAAGAGGTAGCTTATTTTTGACACTGGGAATTTCATATGATAGTTTTGGGTGTGTAGTTGGGTTATTGTTTCCCCCTTGAAGAATAACTCCATTAATTTTTTTCAAGGTTTTAAAACTTTTTATTACCTTTTAGAATTCCACACATGAGCAATGAAATATGAATGTATGTACATCCCTCCCTCCCTCCCTAGTTTTCTTCCTCAGCATTTATTTTGGCCGATTATGCATCTGTTCACTGAGTGTTGTCCACTGAAAAAAGGATTCTGTAAATAAGTAATTCCCTGTTTTGTGGGTGGGTATAAACATAAATATTTTGAAAAAGATTTGAGAATGTGACCAATTCACCAAGAAACAATAACAGGCTTTGCCCATAAGCCTCTTACTTATTGAGTCATGGGCTTTTGGACATTATTACAGTACCAGGCACAAAATCCCCTCCTGTGAAACAGCGTGAACATAACTCAGAATACCATTATAATGCTGTATTTTATTCTATAAAATCTGAAGCTTCCTCATATTCTCTTTTTATAATCCCATCTGGCTGTATGAGATGCATTTAGCAACTAAAGAAGTTTAATTATATTTCTATTTTGAAAAAGAAATGCATTTTCCATTAAATTTTTTTAACAAAATAACAATGAAAGTATTTTTCAAAAATAATGCTACAGATATTTGTTAATTAAACCTCAGCAAATCTGATATAAATTATACTGACTTAAATAGTAACCATTTTCTATTTGTCTAGGTTATAAATTTTGATTTTCTTATTAAAGATAATTTTTTTTTCATCTGAGGAAAGGTTTTTCTTCACCTACTTTTAACCAAATAGACTGTAAAACACTAACTCCTTTATGTGTCTGGTTTCTCATCAGGAAGAGGTTAAAGACTGGGAATTGTTGGGATTATAGGTCCTCCTATGTGGTGTCAGAACAGTTCCTACATATTTGCAAGTCCTTCTTTCTTTTCCTATTTCAATTTCTATGTGTTACCTGAGTATCTTACATTGTGCTGCCAACAGCCCACAACATTACAGCAAACCTAATAGTCTGAGATGTGAACTCATTCACAGTATGTGCTCAGAAATAATCTCAACATAGAAGGTAAACTATCTCTAAATGAAACCAGAAATACAAAGAAAGAAACTGAAGATACTAGAAGATGAAAAGGCCTCCTATGTTATCACATATATTGGATTATTTTTAAAATGAATATGACAGCAATAAAACAATAGGAAGAATCAATGGAATCTCTATTAAAATTCTTCATAGAAATGGGAGAAAAGTCCTAAAGGTTTTATGAAAACACCAAAAGATTCAGAGTAACCAAAGCAATCCTTGAGGTAAAGATCAATGTTAGCGGCATCACCAAGTGTGACTGCCCATTCTGCTGTATAATCGTAATAGCAAAAGCATGATGTTTATTAAAATAAACATGCAGACTGATGGAAAAGAATAGAGGACTCAAAAACAAAGAGTGCCAAACATACTAGAGAAAAGACAGCCTCTTTAATACATGGTCTTTAAACATACTAGAGAAAAGACAGCCTCTGTAATACATGGTCTTTAAACATACTAGAGAAAAGACAGCCTCTTTAATACATGGTCTTTAAACATACTAGAGAAAAGACAGCCTCTTTAATACATGGTCTTTAAACACACTAGAGAAAAGACAGCCTCTTTAATACATGGTCTTTAAACATACTAGAGAAAAGACAGCCTCTTTAATACATGGTCTTTAAACATACTAGAGAAAAGACAGCCTCT
>NC_022010.1:36680591-36687939 GCF_000317375.1 Microtus ochrogaster
AAAAAAAAAAAAACCTTAATCTAAATCTCAAAACTCTGATAATATTATATGAAGCATGAGAAAAGCATTTGTAATATGAATGGGTAAGGATTCATTGAATAGTAAATTCTAACAACTCAAGAAATAAAAAGGGTTAGCATGTGAAAATATACCATATTTCTAAAGCTTCTAAACAGCAAGAGCCATCCTAGAGTGGAGAAATTCTTTGCCAAATATTTTTCTGACAAGAGACAAACATCCAGAATATTTAACAAGCTAAAAAAATTAATGACAAAAGAAAACATAATCCAATCTTAGTTAGTCAAGTGATATAAATATATTACCCCCAAAGAAGTGAAAATGTCCATGAAATACAAGGAAATGCCATAGGAAAATTAAAAATCAACACCACACATATTCTATCTCACCCTAATAAAATTGTGGTGGTAAGGGAGTGATTGCGAGAGTGACCTTATATATTGTGGATGAAGATGAAAGTTAGTATAGTAAGCCAGGCGGTGGTGACGCACACCTTTAATCCTAGCACTCTGGAGGCAGAGGCAGGCAGATCTCTGTGAGTTCGAGGCCAGCCTGGTCTACAAGAGCTAGGTCCATGACAGGCTCCAAAGCTACAAAGAAACTCTGTCTCAAAAACCCACACACAAAAAAAGAAAGTTAATATAGTACCATCAACAGCAATCTAGGGGCTCCAAAATTGTTACTGTCAAACGACCCATCAGAATTTTTGAGTATGTCCTTCAAAGAAACAAAAGTCAACATACATAAGAGAAATCCAAGTTCTGTGATTATTGTGGAGCCCAACACAATAGCCAAACTGTAGATTCCCATCAACAAATGAATAATATTTATACACATATATGAATAATACTTCTTAACACATATAATTTATATATATATAATAGTATAATTTGATTTTCATAAAAATGGGCCTAATAGAGACCATCACATTAAGGGAAGTAAGTCAGATACAGAAAGAGGAGTTCTGCTTTTTTTTCTCCTATGTGAAAGTTAGGATTAAATACAAAATAAAATAAAGGTAAATGCATAAACTCACACAGTAGAATAATTCTGTCTTTAGCATTCATTTTCATTACTATATTGCAATGAATTTTTTCAGAACTTCCCTATAGGAAATAATTAATAAAACAAGTCCCACCTGCAACCTGTATCCAATATTCAATATGGTTGTCTCTCATAATAACGTTACAACATTACCTGTATCATCAAGAAAGAAGAAGTGTGGACCTTCCTCATACTCACTACTCTTGGTTCTCTATTCCAAATAGTATGGCATCTTCTGCACCACAATCTAGTTGCTTTCTTTCATTTGGAGCATATAAACATTAGATTATTGATCATTATTCTCTGCTAGATTTATTCCTTATTCTTCCAATAACATGTAAAAAAATTCTTCAAAGAATATAACATTCAGTGTTAAAATAAATATCATATTTTATATTTGTTTCTATTTTCCACTACCCTATTAGATGGTTCTTGAGATGAGAGTAAACATGAAAATCTTTTAGTTTTTCTGACAATTGCTACAATCAATTGAGTTTTCTGCATAAGTTACTCCATTTTCATTTTGAGTGGATAAATGAATGATGGGACCATGAATAAGACCAAATTCATACACATGCAATAGAATGAGCATCTTTCATAAACATTGTTGTTAGAGGGCTTGATTTCTACTCTATAATTGGTAAAAATTGATTTCAGGGGTAGTAATAACACAGAGCACTTCTTGATTTAGAAATGCAAGCTGTGCTTTAGTTTCAGGGTTGTAAACAACTTCTTCACTCCCTCCAGAGTGCACTTTCTTTTTCTATCAGAAGAAACTGATTGCCATGCTAGTTTCCAAGTCCTCTTGGCGTTTGTTGAAATCTATTATTTGAGCTAGTTCAGACATAACCTAAAATGAACTTGAACATCTGGATCATGTCATAGATAGCAGCCAAATACATCAGAAAGCCTAGAGCTACAAATTCTATTAAAAGAGGTCTAATCACTCTCCATTGGATCTGTACATGTACATTTATATAAAGAATGTAATCACAGTAACTTAGAAATCATCTCCTTGCATTCATTTTGCTGATGAGTTTTTCTGCTTTAATAGAACTCTATTACTCAAATATTTCTGGAATATGTTATTTAAAAGCCTGCTCTTAAAAGAAACAAAATAAATGAATAAATTAAATTTATTTTCTAGTGCAATTTGTCATCTGTCTATACTAGTGTTTCAGAAAATAAATAATGTTTATGTATTAACCAAAAATATTTGTGATATCATATTTCTCTGAAAACCATCATTTCTATGAAATGATTTGATCTATTGAAATGATACAGACATTAACATTTCCTTAAAATGATTCTTGAAATTGAAATTTTCTTAGTTATTATGATATAATATCAAATTAATTTACTCTATACTTTAGTCTCATCTTTTGGATATATTGATAGAAAAATTCTCCAGTTACTGAACTCTGGCAGAATCTATGGCATACTTATGACTTCCTTTTCATGTCAGATGATATTTAATCAGTAAGACTTAAAAATTTTATTAAAAGTTGTCATATTTATGGTTTTGCATTAGACTGAAAGAATCAATTTTTAGCCCTAAAAGTACGAGGCACGGAAGAAGACAGAACACAGTGTTCTCACTTAAAGGAACATTTTACTTCATGGGTCACAGTAATTAGTACCCAGATTCTTCATGTTTTTCTTCCTTTTTATTGATGTTATTTTTGAAGAGGGTCTTGCCATGTCTCTTAATCTTGAACTCAGCTGAAGTGATCATCCCATTGGAGTCTTCCAAGTAGCTGTCAGCACCACCATACCTGTCTATGTTTGTCTTAGAATCCATTTGAACAACTACAGTTAGGAAGAACTAAATGCAGTTTCCATAGTAGTTTATCTTGACTCTCACAACATTATCATAAACAGTAAAAAAAAAAGCCTAAACCTGATGATACAAATACCCAGTGGAAAGATGGAATATATGAAAATACAAGTTTCTATTAATTTATTCATCTCTTAGTTCCTACTTCTACTACTGGTCAAGAATAGCTGAATTATAAGTTTCAAACTTTAGAACAATACCTTTTAATGAGGGAATTTGTTTAAATTAACTTGTATAAGAACATAGACTGATCTGCATTTCCTTAGGAAGTCATCATCTGAAATAAGGAAAGTGATACTTTATTTCTATTGCTATGAAGCATGCCATTTCATTATAGACTGGCAATATGCAATACATGGGTTTAAATTAGGATACTGTTCATTGACTAAAGACTATACCCCAGTCTTCCTCTAGTAATGCCATCACACAGGTGAGGAGTCAGGAGTACCATGAAGACACACATAACCCAAAACTAAACCTTGACTTTTAGTCCGATGTAGGTGTTCCAAACCTTGGATTTTTCCCCAATTTACTTGAGTTCACTTGAGCTTCCTCCAATCTTACCTCCCAGATGCGGATTATACCAGTGTAAGTCTGTAGAGAGAGTTAGGATGCATGGACGTGGATTATTGATTTATATACTACCCATCAGAGCACATACCAATGAAATTAGGGACAAAGACAAAAAAGGTATTGTTCATTCAGTTGGAAGGCACTGTTTTCCATGCAAGGAGACCCGCTGGAAAAAAAATGGACCATCACCCCATTTGGTGTTTTCCCTTCCTTTGAACTCTTACCTGGGATCCTGCAAATTCTAACAGACATATTGTTCAAAACTATAATGCCCACAAATATACTGAAAAGAAAGACAACTATCAAATAAATGATTTTAAACTTGTACATTTTTTGTTTTTAAATATGTTACTTGTGTGTAATGGTACTTGAACATGTCTGAAGAGACTCGAAGTGTAAGATGGCCCTGTGGCTGGAGTTACAGACTATTGTGAGCAGCCAAACAAATAAACTTAATACTCTTGTTCCTCTACAAAATCAGCAGGGGATATTAACCAATGAAATTTCTCCAGGCCCCAACTTACACAACTTTTATTGTTGTTGCTGCTGCATGGTGTTTTGCTTATTTGTTTGTTTTTGAGACAGAGTTTGTTTTTGTAGCCCTGGCTGTCCTGGAACTTGTTCCGTAGAACAGGCTGGCCTCAAATTCATAGAGATCTGCCTGCCTCTGCCTCTGCCTCCAGAATGCTGGGATTAAAGGTATACACCACTACTACCCAACAACTACTTCTTAATATACTAACTGCTCATTCTTTATTAATGTTTGCCTAAATTACTTAAGGTTCTTAGAATGAGGATGATTTTACAGTAGTTTTTTTTTCCTTTACTTTCTAGGATAAATCATGGTTTTTTTTTCTTATGCTGTTCTAGGAATCAAAATTTTTTCATCCTCCAATTTTCTACTTATTGTATGTGCCATCTAAAAAGTTTTCTGCCACCACTGATCATTTTTTAAAGTTTTATACAATTTTTAGTCTCTTATCTTAGTAATAGGGTCTTTTACTATAAAGTTCCAGCATTCCTACAATTCTGACTTCATCATTCAGTTTATTTCTATGTGTTTGAGTATACTATTCAACATTCCCATCTCTCAAAACTTTGTTTTGCAGTTGTCTATGTGCATAGAACTAATCTTTAAAACCATTCAACTTTTCCCCCTTGATTATGACTTGGAACATTTATGACATCTGATCAGTATATTTCTTCAGTGCCAGTGAAGTAACCTTCACACAGTCATTAGTGAAGAAAGACACTGTGCTATTTAAATCAACAAGACAAAATGAGGTTATAAATCAAAAGGATATAAGTTGTAGCAACAAGGAACTACCAAAATACTTGAGTTTTTAAATCTAATTTTAGTGATAGAAGTTGATTAGCAAAGTGTCTATAAGAAGTGGCAACATCTTTTATGTAACAGTGCAAAGCAGAATGTTATATTAAAATCTTTAACAAAAGGTGATAGGAAAGCAGTAGTCAAACTCTAAAAAAGGCTTCAGAATGGAAATTTATTTTTGTCATTGTTTCCAGAGCTGATGTCTTCAGTTTTACGTATATTCTTCCAAGATCTGAAGTTATCCTGGCACCGCTGAATTATCTTTTTGTACTTATGTTTGCTTCCCATTGCAGATTCTATTCACTTATTCAGTTTCCATAAAACCCCTAATAACTATTTAAAAGATATTTTTCCCTTTCTTGGCTCCTCTCACTATCATAAATATGGGTTTAAAAACTGACCTTGATTTCTGTGCAAATAGCTCCCCACCCTGTGCCCATCCCTACTAATTGCTAAGGAGCAGCAACTGTGCCCATCATTTTATTCATGATGTGCTCATATTATTTCCCCTAGAAAATGGAAGAGGAGCAATTGATCATGATCAAATTATATTGAACATTTTAGCTACCCCTCTTTAAGTTAAACCAGTAAAACTTATTGAATGTGAGAGGGGAAAATGTTTTGCCTTTACAACAAGTGAGTTAAATGTGGGTTTTATACAGTGTGGTTAGACACTTTTTAAAAAAAAAAATCTCAAATTGTTACAGATAGCATAATGGATGCAAAAGCCATTTCATGAACTTATCAAGTTTCATATTTGCCAACAATACCATGTTTTTCAATCTCATGTAGTCATTTGCTATGGATACAAATACACTTGATAAGCACACTGTTAAATCTTAAACCCTGGGACAAATGGCTGTGGTGCCCTATTTGACATTTGAAAGCAGACCTGGTTGTCATGTTTTCCTAGCATCCCTCAAGCCCTATCTGTTACAGGGTATGGCTGGCAAATCGTATCCTCTGCCTCCAACTTTGCAACCCAAGGGCTGGGTGCTCTTCCTCCAAAGGTTCTATATAATCCAGACATTTTGGTTACCCTCCCTGTTGTAGCGGTGGCCTCCTAGATTCTGTAACTATTTCCCCCTCTCTCCCCTTCCCTTGCCCTCCCCCATCTCTTCACATGGGTCAGGGTCAAGACCACTATGGACTCTCCCAGATATCCCTGCCTCCACCTGCATTTTCCCTCTTTATCTATAATAAACTTTCTTCTCTTTCATTCCTAGGAGCAGTCATGTCCTTTTCTTTCCTCTTTATTTCTTTTTTCATGCATGAACTTTTAAAGTGTCCATTCATATCCACAGTGTAGTTGAGATTTTGTTCATAACTTTAACCAAAAATTAATGTCGTATTAATTCCATGCCAAAAATCGAGTACTTTCGATTGTGTGGCTTAAATTTGATTTGTAGTTAATTCTGTCTAATATCTGGAAAATAATTTTAAGAAAGTCTTTTCAAATATCACTATCAGGGGAAGAAGAGTGTCCTTGAGAAAAGGATCTCTGTGTTTCCATACTTACATTCTAAATAGGTTTATGCTTCTTAATGAAACTCCACAAAAATATACTTTTTAATTTTTTTACTTGAAAATATTTTTTTCATTTTACATACATACCAACAGCAGTTCAACCCTCCACCCCTCCTCCTATTCCTTCCCCACCCAAGTCCCCCACCCACTTCCCGGAAAGGGTAAGGCCTCCCATTGGGAGTCAACAAAGTCTGACTTATCATGTTGAGGCAGGTGTCCCTCCATAGGGAATGGGCACCAAAACACCAGTTTGTGCACCAGGGATAATTACTGGTCCCATTGCCAGTGGTCCCACTGACTGTCCAAGCCACAGAACTGTCAACCACATTAGGACCTAATTTGTACCTGTGTGGATTCCCCAACTGTCAGTCTAGAGTCAGTGAGTTCCCACTAGCTTGGGTCAGTTGTCTCTGTGGGTTTCCCCATCATGATCTTGACCCTTTGCTCATATAATCCCTCCTCTTTCTCTTCAACTGGACTCCAGGGGTTTGACTCGGTGCTTAGCTATGGACCTCTGTATCTTCTTCCATCAGTTACTGGATAAAAGTTTTTTGATGACAATTAGGGTGATCATCAATCTGATTACAGGAGAAGGCCAGTTCAGGCCCCCTCTCCACTTCTGCTGGGAGTCCTTAGCTGGGGTCCTCCCTGTGAATTCCTGAAAGTTCCTTTAGCACTTGATTTCTCCCTAACCCCATAAAGACTTCTCTATCAAGATATCTCTTTCCTTGCTCTTTCTCTGTTTTTTTCCCAACTCAACCATTCCATTCCCTCATGTTCTCCTTCCTGCTCCCCTTCATTTCTCTCTCCTCTCCCTCTCTAACTCATGCTCCCAGTTTACTCAGGAATTATTATTTCCCCTTTTTAGGGGGATTCATGTATATCTCTTAGGGTTTTCTTTGTTACCTAGATTATCAGGGTTTGCAGATTGTAGAACAGTTATCCTTTTCTTTAAAACTAATATCCACTTATAGTGAGTATATATTATGTTTGACATGGCAAATAAGATAAAATGG
>NC_022010.1:36688948-36690326 GCF_000317375.1 Microtus ochrogaster
CTGCATTTGCCTTCCAAATGGTGGAATTAATGGTATGCACCACCTCCACCAACAACAGTGATAGTCTTAATGATAGCTAACATTAATTGTATTTTAACATACAATTACCATTCAACCTCATACTAAATTTTAAATAAATGTTACTGCATTTAGTGATAAATTTCCTATAAGATAGCTATTGTGCTATCTCCAAAATAAATAAATTAAGGTATAGAGAACATATCAATAGCCAAGCTCATTCTATATTATCATAATAAGCACATTTCTATTGATTGTCACCTGTTTCACAAAGCTTGGAAATACTTTGCAAGAATTATGACTGGAAAATTATTTAATGGAATCAAATGTTCAGGCTCATTTAATTATATGCCAAAAGTACAATGATTGTTGGTCTAATATTGATCATTCTTGAATATGTGACAATTCCTAAACCTGGAAAACTATTTTAAGCTCTTCTCTTTAAAATCTCACATGGAAAATTTTAGACTGCAGTGAGATAAAGAGGGAAATAGAATAATAGGATTAAATAAGGAGGGTGATGGGGCAGGTTAAAGAAGAAAATATGGGAGGGACAGCTAGCATTAAACATCTTTGAAAGGCCATATGGAAACTTATTATTGTAGAAGTTTCCTAAAATAAGACAAGATCTCCTGAGTAAATTGGGAGCATGCGGACTTTGGGGGAGTTGAAGGGGAGAAGAGAGGCAGAGAGGGGAGCAGAGAAAAATGTAGAGCTCAATAAAGATTAATAAAAATAAAGGAATATATACATACATATATGATGTGGGGGTGTCATATATCAATCTGTTGATTTCATTGGTTAAGCAATAAAGAAACTGCTTGGCCCTGATAGGTTAAAACATAAGTGGGTGGAGTAAACAGAACAGAATGCTGGGAGGAAGAGGAAGTGAGCTCAGATTCCATAGCTCTGTTCGCTGGAGGAGAGACGCCATGCTCCACTCTCCATGCACGATGAAGCAAGCCGCCAGGTCAGACATGCTGAATCTTTCCCAGTAAGACTGGAGCTACACAGTTTATTAGAGATGGGTTTATCGGGATATCAGAATTAGCCAGTAAGGGCTAGAGCTAATGGGCCAAGCAGAATGGGCCAAGCAGTGTTTAAAAGAATACAGTGTCCGTGTAATTATTTTGGGGCATAAGCTAGCAGGCAGCCGGGGTGCTGGGGACGCAGCCCCGCTGCTCCTATTACAACACACACACACACACACACACACACATATATATATATATATATATACACATGTATGAAAGGAATTTAAATTGAGTCATCAAGAAAATAGCGAGACAACACACCAACTAGACTTCTTATGCTACCATGTAAAACTTCAAGTGCCAGAAGTGGGTTACATCTTTTTTTT
>NC_022010.1:36691291-36700917 GCF_000317375.1 Microtus ochrogaster
AATGTGTATATATTCCACATTTTCTTCATCCATTCTTCCATACATCTTAATGTAAACCTGTTTGGCTATTTTTTTGATAGAACTGGGTTATTTAAAAGAGAATTTAAGTGTGTTGACGTGAGGATTATTTGTAAAGTACTATGAATTCTTTGTTTTGTTTTTGTATAGAACACACCACAGTTCTGACAAATACAGCACAGACTATGAAGTCCACTTGCAATGTTCTATCCTGAAAGATCCTCCAAATGTTTCTGAGGAATTGAACATCACATATTTAGCATTTAGAAAGGGTAAGGCTGCATGCTACTTAGATTTCAACAGAAGACATAAGCATCTAAACTTGTACCCTAATCTTGTTTGCATCCTTAAGGGAACAGACATTAAAAAGGTGGTTGTATCAAGCAATGAAACCTAATATGCTTTTTGGGATCCTCAAACACAGGGAGTATTAGCTTGGTTAAAGTTGATGGTGCTATTATTAAACATCTGGAGCCATGTACTCCTCACTTCAATGTGTACAGATCCTATTTTTTGCAACAATTCCACCTTTTTATCTTTTCAGTGAGTGCAGATCGCTTTCTTTCTATGATCTTAATTTCTGTTAATCTCATTGATATTTTGTTTGGTCAATTTCTTGGCTATTTGGATGACATTACCTTTCTGTAGCTTTACAGTATTTTATTGGACTATGTATAAAAACCTTTTCCACTATGAAGAAATAAATATATCCTCTTTTATACCCTGTAATGTTTCATCTTTTACATGTATGTCTGCAGCTCCCCAGAATTTGCCAAAGTGCAGTATGAGGCACAAGACACCTGGTCCAATATCCTTTATTAGAGAAAAACAGAACATAGTTCCAATTGCTGAAATGCTTTGTGTAGGGAAAGACTCTTAAGGCAAGAAAAATGCTAGAATATTGAATGTTGATAATGAGAAAACCAAGTAGAGAGGAACAAACTGATGATGTGGAAAAGAGAGGGCAGAGCAAACCAAAGGATGCTGCTTGGCATGAATGCAAGACTGATAGAAAGTGGTCTTAGCTAAGGCCACAGCCATTAGTAATAATAATATGTATTATGATCACTGCAAATGTATATGTCTTACCATGAACCTGTTACTTATTGTTTAGAGCAGTGGTTCCCACCCTTACCAATACTGTGACCCTTAAATACAGTTCCTCATATTGTGGTGACCCCTAAACATAAAATTATTTTTGTTACTTCATAAGTGTAATTTCACTACAGTTATGAATCATAATCTAAATATCTGATATGCAAGATATCTGATAGCAAACACCCGTAAAACTTTAGTCATGACCCACAGTTTGAGAATCACTGATTAAGAGAATTTCTTTCTTATACACAAATCATATATGTACATATATGAACTCACCTACATATAGATCATATGAAAATGTGTGTTACTTCATATGACTAGGTATAAATACATTAATTAAATTAATACATAGAGGTTTGAGGGATCAGATTATTTAGTATATGTTTTATTATTTATAACCAGATATTTAATCCAATATCTAATTTGCATATTTTTCTTGGCATTTGGACACATCTTACCAACCAAACCTAAAATAAAATGGCATAAATATGATATTTTCTGTTGCTTTTATACTTTGAAATAGTAAAAGTCATTAAAAGAACTAAGTAGAATGATCAACGACTGTCCTGTGTGATGTACTCAGAGACAAATGAAAGCAGCCCTTATAAATATCATGCTTCCAGTCAGAAAAATGCCTGCCAATAACAGACCTTCACAGTCTCATCTAGGGCTCTTTCTCTCACTAAATTCTTGGTTGTTAATTGAAAACAGTGGGATGAATCTGAATACTGCAATGGCTTCTTTTTAAACAGAAGCTAACTTGTTTTTGTTTTTTTTCCTGGCTTGGTTTACCTAATATCATCCTTGGATGGAATACATTCATGGTTTTTCAAATACACATTTTTGTCAAATTGTAGGGTCTATCATCAGCATATATCTGTGTGGTTTGAAACAGCAGAGTCTGAATGAGTTGCTTAGCCCTCAAACTTTGGAAAGTAAGCCGTAGGATGATGCCCATTATACTCCTCTGTTGCCTATTAAAACTCTGGCGTGTGTCAGACAGCTCAATACAATTGAGACCAGTGCAATCAGAATGAAACATGAACTTGTGTTTAATGTCACCTAGGCTTGACTCATTTCCCCTCTATTACCCTACAATTATCCTGAGGCTTGTCATTTCTATGGCTTAAAAATATATACATTGGTCATTGAATTTCATGATTTGAAAAGACTGCTGCAAATAGACTTGCTAAATAAAATATTCATACCATCAATTTGCAAAATATCCCAAGTAAAAGAAAAGCCCGGAGATTGGAAGGAGAAATTTAAGCACATTTGAGAAACACAGGGTAATCAATTTGCTACTCACAGTCAGTGCTTGCTTAAAACAAATAGCAAAAAAAAAAAAAAAAAAAATGTTGTCATATTGGGATAGTTTGGAAATTAATGAGGTGTTTAATTACATAATTAATTAATTTTGTACATTTAATGTCCTAATGACTTAGGGTTTAGAGAGATAGTTGAGTGACAAGAAATGTGCACTGTTCTTGTGAACCACAAGCATTCAAGCCTGTCACGCTAGCTCAAGAAAGTTTGATACCTCTGTGCACATGAGTACTTACAATCACTCAACCCCCACCTACACACATGTGCATAATAAAATTAAAATAAATAGGTTAAACAATGTCCTAATGACTTAGAGCTCAACTGTATCTTCAGGTGCCCAAATCTTTACAGGAGTCGTGGAAACAATGCATCATAAATTAATCAGGACTATAAAAATCTCAATTAGATGACAGGAGGATTTGGTGGAAACTTTCATTCAATTTTTTTTGAATTAAGAGCTCATCACAAAACAAGTTCTAATTAGTCTGTACCAAAGATTAAAAGTGATAATTTAGTGTACATTTTATGAACAGAGTTATTTGTTACAAATATCTAGAGATGGATATTTAGGTTTCAAAAACACTCCAACTTACAATGCTTTACTTTCTTTTTTATCTCATTTCAATTACAGATAAATTTACTTCAAAAATAAAATTCAACTTAGAATCATGAATTGATTTTTACTAAAACAAAAATCAGCCATTTAGTTGATTTATTTTTACTAAAAATTGAATGCAATTTATTTTATTTATTTGTTTTTATTTGTTTATTTAAAAAACAAACTATCTTTTTAAATTATGCATATCACTCCCTCCCCTCCTCCCATTCCCTCTACTTCACTTACCCCTCCCATCCTACGATCCATTCACTCCTCAGAGAGGGTAAGGCACATTGATTTGTGGAAGGTCCACTAAGTAGTAGTAGGCTCTCCATACTATGCCTAGGCTGATCAAGATATTCATCCAAAGAGAATAGATTTCCAAAAAAGCCAGCACAAGCAGTAGGGATAAATCCTGGTGCCACTGCCAGTTGCCTCTCAGTCTGCCCCAATCATGCAACTATCAACAACATTCAGAGGGACTAGGATGTTGAATTTTTCCTTAAGTGTTTTTTTCAGCCATTTGAGATCCTTCTGTTGGGATTTCTCTGTTTAGTTCTGTACCCCATTTTAAATTGGATTATTTGGAATTTTGATGTCTAATTTTTTTGAGTTTTTTTTTTATATATTTTGGAGATCAGTTCTCTGTCCAATATGAGGTTGATGAAGATATTTTCCCATTCATTACATTGCCATTTTGTCTTATTGTCTGTGTCTTTTGTTTTACAGAAGCTTCTTAGTTTCAGGAGGTCCCATTTATTTATTGCTGCTCTCAGTGTCTGTGCTACAGGGATTATATTTAGGAAGTGGACTCCTGTACAGATGCCTTGAAGGCTACTTCCCACTCTTCTATCAGGTTTAGTGCAGTCAGATATATATTGAGGTATTTAATCCATTTGGAATTAAATTTACAATATATTTTAATAATATTTTTCCCCTCTCTCAACTCCTTTCAGGTCCTCTCTGCCTTCCTAGCCACCATGAATCATGTACTTTATCTTTCTCAAAAAAATGAAGGAAAAAAATAGTTTAAAAAACACTTTTTAAAAAAAGAAAAAATATACAAAAAAAAACCTTTCTCAAAAGTACACACAATCATGTGGACTCTTTTTTCTGCTGGTCAACTCATCCTGGGCATAGGCCCCATCCTGTAGTGTGTTTGATATGCCCAGTGACAATCCACTGAATAAAATTTGTTTTCCTTTTCCCAGCAGGTATCAATAACTAGCAATTCTTTATGAGGAGTATGACCTTGATGCTGGGTGCTTGGTGCTGGGAATGGTCTGGATTGAACCTGTAAAGATCATGGGCATACTCTCACAGCCTCTGTGAATTCATATGTGTGTCAGTTTTGTTGTATCTGGGAGATGTTGCTTCTTCAGAGTCATTCACCACCCCTGCCCCTCACAATATTTCTACCTCCTCTTCTGCAATAGATCCCTGAGCCTTGAGAGGAAGGGTTTGAAAAAGACACCCCAGGTAGTGCTGTGTGCTACTAAGTCTCTCACTATCTGCACAATGTCTGTTTTTGGTTCTCTGTGATAATAAGAAAAAGCTTCTCTGATGAGGGTTCAATGATGCTCTGATTTATAGGCATAGCGACATGTCATTAAAAGTCACTTTATTACTGTGTTCGTTTAGAAATATAATAGTAGCAAAATTTCTCCTAGAGACTGTGACTTATCTAGTCTCAAGTTTTGGGTCACTTTTACAGTATCAGGTATAGGGTCCATCTTACAGAGGGCCTTAAATTCAATAGAAGTGGCAACTTGGTAACTTACATAATACTTGTGCCATTGTTGCACCAGTTCAGTGTGTAGGCAGGTTTTTGTTGGAGGTCACAGGGTTTGTAGCTTCATGATATAGGTAACTACTTTTCTTTGCCGGTAGTGTGCAAAGTACTTTCCAGCACCATGACCGATAGTCAAGAGGGATAAGACTTTGTTTGAAAACAAGCTTAACTTTTCCATATCTAATGACATAAATAAGTAGTGTTTTCACCAATATGGACTTACCATACCATTCATGAAAACAACTAATAGCTTCAGAGACAGCTTGTAATATTTAAAGGGGTCAATGGGCTATACCTTTGGCCAATAACTCAACAAGGTGTAGCCCACTCCTAGCACTGGAGGCTTTACTTGCTAGCATATGTCTAGGTGGGACATTGCCTTCTTAATTTTATGGTAACTCTATTTAAATGTCATATATATATATATGCTTCTATACTAGTAGATTTCCATATGACATTTCTAAAGGCCTTTAGTGTTAGTTGTCCTTCCCCATATTCGTTCCTTTACCCTGCCCTCCCACCCCACTTCTTCATATAATCCTCCTTTTCTTATTTCCTTCTGTGGCAATTTAGGTTGAAACACACATATCTAAAACCTGAAAGCTGATGTTTGCATATTAGAGAACATATGCAATATTTGTCCTTTGCAGTAGAGTTACCTCATTTAGGATGCTTGTTTCTTTCTCCAACCATTACCTGAAATTTTTTTAGAGCTCCATTTTTCTTGACAGTTGGATGACATCTTATTGTATAAATGTACATTTACATTATCCATTCATCCACTGATGGACATCTAGACTGTTTACAATTCCTGACAATTTTGAATAGAGCAACAGTGAACCAGGATGAACATGTGTGTTGGCAGAAGCTTTCTGTCCCTCCTGATCCACAGTTGTTCAGTCACAAAGAAACACACAGAGGACTACATTAATCATAAACTGGTTGGCCTAGTAGCCCAGGCTTCTTATTAACTCTTACATCCTACATTAACCCATAATTCTTGTCTGTGTCAGCCACATGGCTTGGTGTAGAAGGAGCTGCAGGCTGCGTTCCTGCCACCTGGCTCCCAGCCACTGGCTAGCTTTACCCGAAATAACAACACACAAACTGTATTCATATAAACACTGCTTGGCCCATTATATCTAGCCTCTTGGCTAACTCTCACATCTCAACTAACCCATTTCTAATAATCTGTGTAGCATCATGAAGCAGTAGCTTACCAGGAAAGATTCTAGTCTATGTCTATCTTGGGCTGGAGCTTCATCGTGTCTGCCCAGAAAGGAGAGGCATGACATCTGGCTCACTTCCCTTCTTCCCAGCATTCTGTTCTGTCTACTCCGCCTACCTAATTTTCTGACCTATCAGACCAAGCAGTTTTCTTTATTGATTAACTAATGAAACAACAGATTGACAAATGACCTTCTCACATCAGCTTGGTACTTTTTTATCAGCAAGACTTTCTCATCTTGCTTCCTCTGTGTCTGGTTGACAACTACAGGCTTAGTCTTTCCTCTTCCCAGAATTGTTCTGTTCTCTTCACCCCACCTATACTTTTTGCCTGGCTACTGGCAAATTAGTGTTTTATTAAAACAATACAACTGAGCATCCAAACTGCCTAGGCTCCCACAAAGCCAGTACGTGCAGTGGGATCAAAAACCCATTGCCATTGATCTTGAGTTCTCAGTAGTCCTCACTGTCCGCGATGTTCAGTGAGTCCGGTTTTATCCCAGGCTTTTTCAGACCCAGGCCAGCTGGCCTTGGTGAATTCCCGATAGAACATCTCCATTCTCTCAGTGTGTGGTTGCACCCCTCGCGGTCCTGAGTTCCTTGCTCGTGCTCTCTCTCCTTCTGCTCCTGATTTGGACCATGAGATTTGGATGCTCACCTTACCAGACCTGGATGGAGGTATGTTGTCCTTGGACTTCCCACAGGGCAGGGAACCCTGTTTGCTCTATGGGCTGATGAGGGAAGGAGACTTGATTGGGGGAGAGAAATGGGAGGCAGTGGTGAGAAAGAGACAGAAATCTTTAATAAATAAATAAATTAAAAAAAATCACAAATTAGGTTTTGTCCATCAGTTTCCTGGTGCAAATAAAATAAAAGCTGGTATTATAATGTTTGAAAAAAAAACAATACAACTGACAAATTTTTACAAGGCACAAGACCGTTGTCCCACAGTACCCCCTCTTTTTTTTATAAAACAGGAACTCTAAATTTAATTTCCTTTGTTTAGCTTTTTTCTAACACATAATCCATAACAACTTGTATGAAACACTCTAAACTAAGATAAACATCCATAATCCATCTTTTGGTAATGTGGGCATAGTTTTTTAGGCTACATTGCTGCTGATTGGGGGCAAAATAATCTTATGAGGACCTAAAAAAATTTTGAATTATGATCAAGTCCTGACTGGAATATTCTGTGAGGCTTGATCATTGCAGCCAGCAGTCTTGAGACTGTTTTCTTAACAGAGAATGAATCTACAGCTTCTCATTCCCTGTGGAAACGAAAGTACAATCTCTTCTCCAAAATAACATATCTTTTGACTTAATTTTGAAGTCAAAACATTTTCAAAGTGTATGTGTTGTATTAATCCAGCAGCATTTGTTTCAAATGTCTTAGCAGCTTTTGTTTCTTCCTCAGCCAGCAAACCATTCAAAGACAATATAATAATAGACAGTATCCAGATTCTTTGTGTATTTTCCATCCTTATATGGCTTTATTTCAAACTCTATTTATTTTATTTTTATTTTTAATTTTTAGGTTTTTCTCTGTGTATCTTTGGCTGTCCTGAAACTCACTCTGTAAACCAGGCTGTCTTTAAACGCACAGAGATCTGCCTGCCTCTGCCTCCCAAGTGCTGGGATAAAGGTGTGTGCCACCACACCCAACTTCTCTCTTTCTTTTCTTTTAAAAGGACTATATCCCTTTTCATTTCTCTTCTAAGCCTACCTATATTTTTAAACACACTCCAGACCACTTAGAAGTTTTTTTTTAATCTGAATCTATCTTTACTATATATCTCTCTTTTTCTGACCACATGAGTCTTTAATTTGCTAAGTGATCTGGCTAGGATTAAAGCTGTGGCTTTGACAGCTGGATCCAGCCCATTCCTTAACTTTCTGAGAGTCTAGCCTCATGGCAGAGGTACCAACTGGAGCCATGTTTGCTGCCACAATTCTATGGAGTTTCAAGGTCCCTGGCATCACCAAGAAGCAAGATGTCAGCAATTCAAAAACACCATTTAATTGTTTGGTGGTAGAACCCCTTAAAAGAGCTGCAAGGTTTTTGAAGCTAAAGCTGAGTCAGGAAATATCTCTTAAATGAGACGTGTTTTCTTCTAGCAAATAGAGCACATCTGAGAAAATGCTGCTACCAAGAAACTGTGCTTAGCTCTGTTCTTTTCATGTTTAGAATTACTTCTCAAGCTCTTTCAGGTTTTATGTGAATGTAGCTGCCCACATTGAACACCATTTTTTGGCAGTAGCTCTCTGTCCCACCTGATCTACAGCTGTTCTGACCCAAAGAAACACACGGAGAACTACATTAATCATAAACTGGTTGGCCTAGTAGCTCAGGCTTCTTAATAACTCTTGCATCCTACTTTAACCCATAATTCTTGTCTGTGTCAGTCACATGACTTGGTACCTTTTATCAGCAGGGGATTCTCATCTTGCTTCCTCTGTATCTGGGTAATGGCTGCAGACTTACTTTTTTCTTTTCCCGGAATTCTCCTGTTCTCTTTGACCCGCCTATACTTCTTGCCTGGTTTCCCCTCCTATACTTCCTGGCTGTCTACTAGCCAGTCAGTGTTTTATTAAAACAATACAACTGACAAATCTTTAAAGGGCACAAGACCATTGTCCCACAGCACATGTGTCTCCGTAAGAAGTAGAATACTGGGAATATATGCTTAAGAGTGGTGTAGCTGGATCTTCTTTTTGATCAATTTTAGTTTTTGGCAGGATCTCAACAGTGATTTTCATGGTAGATCTACTACTAGTTCTCACACTCACCAGCAAAAAAAATAAGTTTTCCCTTGCCCTCACCTCCTTGCCAATAGGTGCTATCATTTGTTTTATTGATGTTGGTCTTTCTGACTGGGGTGATATGAATCTCAAATTATCTTTAATTTGCATTTCCAAGATGGATAGGATGTTGAACATTTTAAAAATGCTTCTCAGCCATTCCTGTTTTATCTTATGAGAATTTTCTGCTTCACTATTTACCTCGTTTTAAATTAGGCTATTTGTTTTATCTCAATTTTTAAAATTATCATATATTCTAAATACTAACTTTTTATCAGATTTACAATCTGTGTGGATTTGGTTCCCATTCTGTGGACTACCACTATGCCTAAATAATGGTGTCTTTTGCTTTGTATATGCTTTTTAGCTTCACAAGGTCCCATTTGTTGTTGGCCTTAGAACCTGTGTCATTAATATCCTGTCCAGAAAGTCCTTTTCTATGAAACTGGCTCAAGCCAATATGTTACTTTATCTCTTCTGTTAGATCCAGAGGTCTTACAGTGACATCCTTGGCCAATTTTGGAGTTGAGTTTTGTGAAGGGTGATAGACGTGGGTCTGCTTTCAGTCTTCTACAGCAGTCATGCAGTTTGGGCAGCAACATTTGTCAAAGATGCTGTCTTTTCATAGGTGTCTGGGGTTATGTCTTGGTCTTCAGCTCTACTCCATCGAAGAACACATCTGTTCTCATGCTGAACTCTGCTGTTTTTATACTATAGTTCTATAATGCAACTTGAAGTTGACAGTCATTTACAAAAATCAAT
>NC_022010.1:36701017-36701688 GCF_000317375.1 Microtus ochrogaster
AGAAAAACCTAAAAATTAAAAATAAAAATAAAATAGAGTTTGAAATAAAGCCATACAAGGATGGAAAATACACAAAGAATCTGGATACTGTCTATTATTATATTGTCTTTGAATGGTTTGATGGCTGCGGAAGAAACAAAAGCTGCTAAGACATTTGAAACAAAAGCTGCTGGACTAATACAACACTTACACTTTGAAAATGTTTTGACTTCAAAATTAACTCAAAAGATATGTTACGTTGGAGAAGAGATTGTACTTTTGTTTCCACAGGGAATGAGAAGCTGTAGATTCATTCTCTGTTAAGAAAACAGTCTCAAGACTGCTGGCTGAAATGATCAAGCCTCACAGAATATTCCAGTCAGGACTTGATCATAATTCCAAATTTTTTTAGGTCCTCATAAGATTATTTTGCCCCCAATCAGCAGGATGTAACTTATAAAACTATGCCCACATTACCAAAAGATGGATTATGGATGTTTATCTTAGTTTAGAGTGTTTCATACAAGTTGTTATGGATAATGTGTTGGAAAAAAGCTAAACAAATGAAATTAAATTTAGAGTTCCTGTTTTATAAAAAAAAGAGGAGGTACTGTGGAACAATGGTCTTGTGCCTTGTAAAGATTTGTCAGTTGTATTGTATTTTTTTCAAGCATTATGATACCAGCTTTTAT
>NC_022010.1:36702249-36704227 GCF_000317375.1 Microtus ochrogaster
AACACATCTGTTCTCATGCTGAACTCTGCTGTTTTTATACTATAGTTCTATAATGCAACTTGAAGTTGACAGTCATTTACAAAAATCAATTGTGTGTGACAAGCTGACTTTTAAACCAGCCCAAGCAACACAGTGAGACAATTTAATCACCTACAGAGAGATACATGAAGGAAACAGAATCTTGTAAGGTTCAATTACAGTTGAGATAACATGGCATCAGTGTGGATATTTTGCCAAAGATGGTTAACAACAGACATCTGAGAAACTATAAAACCAGTTATAGATGACTTACATGGGATATCAGGCGAACATGGGGCGGGGGGAGGGAAGTGTTACCTCTTCCATAAACATTTTTTGCAAAATTCTACCTTGCAAGAATTTTGTGTACATGCACTCTTGATATCAGAGGTGGGTATCATTGGTTTAGAGTGAACACAAAGTATTCCATTTGCATACGACTCCTCACATTTCTTCAATCTCGCAGTTGCTGGTGACTTTCCATCTCTGGTGATAGAGCTCCAACCACACATCTGGCATAGTTGGCAAGATTAGCTGTATGGTAGAAAGTGGGGAGAGATGGGATCCCTGCATAACTGAAACGGGTGCCGGAAAAGGAGTGAACAACAGCTGTGAAAGTAAACTGCCTGTTTTTTTACTGCAGTGAAGGTCGACAAGGAGGATTATCTGGATTGAGATGTCAACGTGTGCAAATAGGAGCCAAAGAAGGGGAAAATGAAAGCTGGGGCAAATGATTTGGAGTGAGCATGTCATAAAGACATTTTCATTGAAGATGAGGCAAACTAGGAGAAAATTCTCCATCTGGTGCCATGACCTGGAGTGATCATCCTTTCAAAGATAAAATTAAAGCAAAGTTTTGCCTAGAGCTGAGAGACAACTGAGAAGTCCTACAAAAGAGCACTGGTGGAATCACGCATGGCAGAAGGGGACACTGTATGGTTCCTGTGTGCATGGAGTTACTTTTGGTGGGTGGTGTTGTGCGTGTGTGTTTGGGGAGCTGATCTGGGAAGTATCAAGACTAGTACACTTTGCACTTTGAAGAGTGAGTGTGAATATTTGTCATATCCCTGCACAGCTGCAAAGCTTGATGCAGGTGCTGGCAGTGCCATTGCTATGGCATGTGCTGTGGACATGCAGGGCTCTCAAAATGCAAACCATTCTGTCCTTATATAGAGCTTTGTTGAATTTCTTTCAGTAACTAGATATATCCTCGGTGTGGGCCTTTTGCAAGTGTTGAAAACCTGTCAGACAGTAAATTTATACAGTAACTGAAGGCTGTAACTCCAGTGGCATGTACAGCCACATCTCCGCTTGCAAGTGCCGAGAACTCCAAGAAGGGTGGCTAATATATACTAATATCAGGTGAAGGCATGAAGAAATAGCTTAAACTATTCTACATTTAGAAATTGCTGGCGTAATAGAAATAGCACATAGCCCCTACTATGCCCCTGTGGAGTCTGAGTAGAAGTCAGATAGAGCAGAAGGAGGGAGAACATGAGCAAGGAAGTCAGGACCACAAGGGGTGCGTCCACCCACAGAGAAGGTGGGACTAATCTAATGGGAGCTCACCAAGGATAGCTGGACTGGGACTGAAGGAGCATGTGATCAAACCAGACTCTCCGAATGTGACTGACAATGAGTGCTGACTGAGAAGCCAAGGACAATGGCACTGGGTTTTGATTCTACTGCATGGACTGGCTTTGTGGGAGCCTAGTCTGTTCGGATGCTCACCTTCCTAGACCTGGATGGGGGGGGGAGGACCTTGGACTTTCCACAGGGCAGGGAACCCTGATTGCTCTTAGGACTAGAGAGGGAAGGGGAGGAGAAGTGGGAAGGGTGGGAGGAAAATGGGAGGAGGGGGAAATTTTTTTTTCATTTTCTTTTTCTTTTTTTATTGAGAAAAGGAAAAAAAAGTTTCCCCCTCCTCCCAGCCTCCCATTTCCCTCCCCCTCCTCCCATC
>NC_022010.1:36704957-36734459 GCF_000317375.1 Microtus ochrogaster
AAAAAAATAGAACTTGAAGAATGGGTGTGTATGACGCAAAGGTGAGAGAAGAGACCCAGCCTCCACATGTACATGTGTTATCCACCATAGATCTGATGAGCCAGTTGATTCTGACTTTGTGTAGGTACCCCTATGAAGTGACTCTGCCAATACTTTCTTCTCTGTTTCCCAGGAGATTCAAAAACACCTTTTTTTTTTTCCTTTTAAAGTAGACAATGTACATTCATTCTTTTTCCCCAGGGATATAATGTCATGACTTGATGGCTTGAAACTTGTTCACCTTGGAAAATATCTGGCCCATTGTAAAATGCCATTATGTTGATGATGTAAAGCTCTGTCATGTAAAGTCATGTAAAGCTCTGATTCTCTTACATGTTGGGAATTGGTAGACATGAGCCTTGGAAGTGATCTAGAGTCAAGATGAAAACTCTAAAGTAAAAGGGCCTGGTTTGTCTATACCAATGGAGGCTAGTAAGCAGTAGTATCAGTAATTCAGGGGGTTACGGTACCAGTGAAATATAAGTGATAGTGTAAGAAATGGGCCCCCAGGAGGCTGATCCCAATGAACCAAGTCTCTACAAAGAAGATAGCACCCTACCCTTCAGTGCCTGTGGTAGGACTAGTTCTGTGTGGAATCCGAGGCCACATGGACAATGGTAGAGGTATAACTGTTCACTTACATTATTTTAATAGAAGCAAACATTGATTTAAAAAGTCAGAGTGCCATATGTCTGGCAGTTTCAGATGAGTCCTCCCCTTCAACCTGTAAACAACAGTTAGGTGATACACTAAGGGCTCATATCATACACGTAATTTGCAAAAAGTCCAGTGGACCCCATGGGATTGTCACATGTGGGAAGACTTCCAAAACTCAAGAGCTGAAAAGGCCTGAGATACAGGGAACCCAGAGACTCCCAGGAGCAGAGAGCATGAAAACTCAGAGAACAGAATGTAAAGAATATGGGAAACTTGTAGCATCCGCAAACTGCAGAACCTAGGCTGCAGGCCTAGTCCAGAGGTCTCATATTAATCTTGTCCTGTGGTCTTTCTCACTCTTACTCCGGGAGACATAGTCTTACAACTGATGTTGTTTTTCCATTAATTGCCATTCTGGAATAGGGTCCCAAGAAGCATTCCCAAGGAGAATCCTTACAAAGTTTCTAAATGATTGGAGCAGAGGAAACAGAAGGCTGCAAGGGCTACTCAAGGTTTAGACACAAGTGTCCTGATACAAATATACAGAATGGATCGAAGATGTTTGACACTGGATACCCAAGGAACTTGGACCAAGCAGTGATGTAACCCATTGTTCAATCATTCCTAGCACAATTCCCCAGGGTTAGATTAATTTTGTATAAATCAACCCTGAAATCAGAGGTGAAAAGGCTTCACCTAAAGTGAATAAAATATGTTGTTTCTGTCTAGAACCACTCACCTTTCTTCAGCCTCCTGACTCCCCATGGTCCTCCTTCTCCGACTATATTTTATTTTTAAAGCATTTATTTTAACTTTTAAATATTTATTATTTTCCATCCAGACCCCAGCTTCTCCTCCTCCTCCCCTCTCAACTCCCTCTGCCCACTTTCCTTCGGCATAGGCCCTTTTCACTCCTTCTCCGTTTCAATTCAAAAAGGGAAGGTGTTCCATGAATATCGACAAAACATGGCTTATCAAATTGCAGTGAGACTAACTACCTCTCCTTGTACTTGGCAAGGCAGTATGAGGCAATAAAAGAGTCAGAGATAGCCCCTGTCCCCACTGTTCGGAGACCCACAAGTAGACCAAGCTATGCAACTGTCAAATGTGTGCAGAGGACCTAGGTCAGTCTCATGCAGTCCTGGTTGTTGACTCAGTGTCTTTGAGCTCCTATGAGCCGAGGTTAGTTCATTCCATGAGTTTTCTTGTGACTTCATTAATCCCCCTGGCTTATACAATCCTTCCTCCTTCTATTCAGCTGGATTCCCTGAGCTCAGTCTAATGTTTGACTGTGGGTTTATGTATTGGTTTCTACCAGTTGCTAGAAGGTAGAAAGTCATTAGAAGGCCCTCTAATGACTATTGGGCTAGGCATCTATCCATGAATATAGCAGAATATCGTTAGTCATCATTACATTGACATTTTTAAAAAAATGTGTCCTCTTATGCATGTCTCTGTTTGGGTATGTGCATGTATATGTGTGTGGGGTGGTACCTACAGAGACCAAAAGAAGGTGTTGAATTCCCTGCATCTGAGCCTATAGGTGGTTGTGAGCCTCTATATGTAGGTCTAGGAACTGAATTCAGGTCTTCTGGAAGACCGGTGACTGTTCTTAACCAGTGACCAACTGTCTAGCCTCTTCTCTGGTGTTAGAGCTTGAACCTCACAATACCAGGTTTTAAGTGATAAAGATCATATTTCTTGCAATGAATCTGAAGCCAAAGTAGACTTCAAACTGTAAGTGAAGTTATGATATAAGTGTGTATGCGTGTGGATCTTAGGTGTAATAGAATGCAAATCATGCCCTACACACAAAGCCATGCAAAAGGCTGTGGAAACTTATGTAATAGTTATTCAAAGAAAAAAAATGTCAAAAGCTGAGTCTACTTAGGGTTTAGATCCTCCTGCAATCTCTTGGAAAACTTAGATTCTTTAAGAGAGAGCAATAACAGATTTCTTAGTTTTCCTTTGTATCCTGGTTACTGCAGAGAGAGCTTTGGCTCTCTTTGGGAATAAGTGATTGATGCAAATTTACTTCTAGAGTGATCATAAATAAGACAATGCCGAGTAAAGCTCTAACCTCCCCAGACTGGATTTTCTGGGTTTATAAAAAGAATGAAACACTATGAAGAAATTTAAATAAACTATTATAGTTGTACTACAACACTGGTAAAAATATCCCTGACTTGTTACGATTAGAACAGATGAAGAATTAGGACATAGAATCCAAATGATAGGCCTCCTATGCCTCTTATAAGAAAGACTTTTTTTTTTCAATTCTTCTCTCATATATTATATGTCCTTCCTTAGTCTTCCCACCTCCACGTCTCCTCTTCTCCAGATTCTCATACACATACACTGCCATCTCCCCTCAGAAAAGACCATGAGAATCCCCCATTTCCCATCTGATGGATCAACCTATAGCCCAGGCCTAGACCCAGGGTTATGATTTGGCCTGTCCCTACATCTGCTCTATCTCTGATGTCCTGGAGTATGTGAAGGAGCCTGACCCACAGACCCAGAGCTATAGGATCTTCACAATACAGGGTGGCATCAGGATGTTCAAAAGGGTCATAGTGGGGGCCCAGCATCAAATAAGTAGTGGATACAAGGGAACTTGAACCACACCACTGACTCTTTGTAATGAATACTTGCAAATAGAGATATATTGACAAAGGGGTATAGGGCATGACTTGTTGGGTCACACTGCAGCTTCCATGACAAGATTTTTAGTTCTTTCCTTTTTATATTTTTCTCGTTTTAATTTCTTCCTTTTTTTTCTCTTGAATTTTGTTTTATTTGGGGGTTGAGGATCTCAGGGGTAGAGGAGGATTCGAATGGATGGAGAATGAACGGGATCAAGATACAAGATGTGAAAAGCATAAAGAATTAACAAACAAACAAAAAATAACTTAAAAGAACAACACTCATCTTCATATGAAAAAGAAATCCCAGGATCGCTAAAAGAAGCATGCACAATAAAAGAATATCTGCAGGTATCACCATCCCTGATTTCAAGCTATACTACAGAGCAATAGTAATAAGAACTGCATGGTATTGACATAAAAACAGATAAGTTGATTGATGGAATTAAATCAAAGATCCAGATATAAATCAACACATCTATGGACACCTGATTTTTGATAAAGAAACTAGAAATATTCAATGGAAAAAAGAAAAGTAACTTCAACAAATGGTACTGGTCTGGATGTCAGTATGCAGATGAATGCCAATAGATCCATATCTACCACCACCACCACCACCCCTGCACAAAACTTAAGTCCAAGCAGATCAAATACCTTGACATAAAACAAGATATACTGAACTTTAAAAGTGATTTTAAGAATAATAAATTGTAATGTTTCAAATTAATCTTCTGCCCCCCCCCAAAAAAAGAAGGCAACTATGTCCAAAACGTGCCTGTACTCAGGTGTGGGTGTTCACAGTTTTCCCACAGACCCCCAACCAGTCTGATTCTGCAATTCTTTCATTGTTTTCTTCCTCCTCCTTTGAAAGTGCACTCATAGCCTCAAAACATCTGTTTCTATATAATCTGCCTAACATTGACACTTCAATTACTACATCACTTCTTTAGTTAGAGTTACAAACACATTCTGCCCTCATCCAATCTAATCAGTTAAAGCTAAATTACTTTACTTCTCTTATCTCTGAACTCTCGGCAGAAGGGCATTTGTCATTAAAAATGATTCTGTTCCATGACAATTAGGAAAAAAAATTGGGACCAAATGTAGCAATGAGTCAAAGTCACAGGAATGAGTCAGGAACATCTTCCCCCAGGAGGTGTCAGTGCTACTGATAACTTCCTTAGATACCATGTTTTCTGTGCTGGCTTTAATTAGGTAGCAAAATTCTCACCCAGTCAATTTCCAAAGCATGTCTTCTTATTAGAATAACATTCATTCACTGGATGATACAAAGTACAGACTTAGAGTACAAAACTGTGTTCTGATGTGTGTGTGTGTATGTGTGTGTGTGTGTGTAGGGATGTGTGTACACATGTACGTATGCATACCTATGTGTGAAGTCAGAAGTCTTATGATTTTAAGAACATGTTAAGAAGTTAAAAATGCCACATTTGAGCAGGTGAGATAAGTCAGTGGGTAAGGGTGCTTCGTACCAAGCCCAAAGACGTGAGTGCAGTCCCCAGAACCCATGCATGAAAGGAGGGAATTGCTTCTTATGAATTATCCTGACATCCATGTGTATGCTACAGCATGTGTATGACCACACACATATATACTGAATTAATAAGACTGATTAATATAAAATAAGAATTAAAAGTAGTTCTTACCTGAAAAACTTTCAAGTAATTGTCAGACACTGTTTTGTAGACAGAAGAATTTGTACTAATTTTGTAGCACTGTGTTGAGAACTGTTTACATAATAATCCAGCTGAGATTCATAAGGTCCTTTTATTTTTCATTTTGATTCACTAAAATGACTTTTTCTTTCCTTCCCCAAACAGACAAACCCTTCATGTGGATGAGTCCATCTTGAAGCAATATCATTTTAGACATTAGACATTATCTCTATCTACTATTTTACCTCTAAAACCTAGGAATTTTGTACAAAAGCAGTAATCATCTTTATTGTCAAACTCAAAGATCAGAGCAATTGACTCTGAATATATGCTTAGGTGACAAACTATTAGACATAGTTTTTTAGAGACCTTTTCCTAAATGTATATTCTTTGAAATTAGAAACAGGACTCAGAAACCATGAGTGATGTTCCTTGTTCTGTTTCTAAATGAATATGAGAATTTCTCTGTTGGAAGGTCAGTCCTCCCATCTGTGAATAATGATAAGATGCTAATTTAGTCCATTTGTACAGACTGTAATTTAATAACAACAATTCTTCCTTTATTTTCCTCTCTTGGAAACCACCCCTACCCCTTCTGATTCTCAGAGTTTCAGAGGCACATTGAATCACAAATGGTCGTCTAAACAGTAATCTCAAGAACATAAGATAGACATGCACAGCTTTCTATTCTATTTTTGCCCAGAATCGATATGCTAGAGTGCTTTATGATTCTAGTTGTCACTTATTTCCATGGATGAAGGCTGAGCTGTGTGAATTTGAAACCACCCTCACAAAAATAACTTGTTCAGAGGGCTTTCCTCATCCTCTGTCATCCCTGCAATCCCTATTGCTAAGAGCTGTTCACAGCAGACATTCAACACAGTTTGAAGAAAAATGACCGATAAATGGGTTAATAATTTCCCTTACCAAAATGTGAGACAGTCTTCCATTTTTTAAAAAATTTGTGTGGGGAATTTATCTTTTTCCAAAGTCTGAAACTCAGACTGGGTTTAACACTCCATTAAACAAAGCAAAGAAATTCTGACCACTGCCAGAGTGTGCAAACTTACCCCTCTGCAGAAAGCAAAAGGGAAATCAATCAAAAATAGCAAAATGTGGAAAATCTAGGAACCATTTCTCCCATGTTGGTCACTAAGTCATACTAGAGACAAAAGGCAAGTGCTAAAGTTTCCCTTGGAGTAGATTTTAGAACTGGTATCTTGATATAAATACCTCCCCATCAGTTAGGAGCCTTTTAAGGGCACAAATACATTTCTCCCTCTACATTAAGAGATAAGGAATGAGGAAGGTGACAATGATCAAAAGCATATATACAGAAATTGACTGATAAAAATGTATAAAATTCTCAAAATTAATACAAATATTTTTAAAATAATTAAATATATTCTTTAAGAAGAAGCAGAACCAATGAAGAGTTAAGATTATTCCAGAAAATTAAGTTAAAAATACACAATTGAAATTGTTCTCAAGGAAAGTTTGAATGGACTCCAGAGATAAAGCATGGTGAAACAAAGAGAAAATCGGGAGCTGAAGAAGTAACATTTGTTCTCTGTGTTCCACCCCAAGCTCTAAAGGCATTACAGATGTCCTTTAATTATCACAGAATGATAAGGTATTGATTACTTCTCTTCTTTACACATAATAAAACTGAGGCAAAAATATAGTAAGTTGTCCAAGAAGTTCATGGTTAGTAAGTAGCCAAATTAAGTGGGAATCCCAGACAGTCTGGCTATCTGCTCAGTACTTATATCACACACACACACACACACACACACACACACGCACGCACGCACACGCACACGCACACGCACATGCACATGCACACACACACACACGATACTTTACTTTTTAATTGGATGGAATCTCTACAGTTTCCCAAGTTAATTGGCAGTGTCTCTGTCTCTTTTGAGCCTTTATCATTTTAGTCAGATAGTAGTTTATAAGAATCTTCCATTTCAGAAATCATTCAGCCATAAAGAGCAAATGTCTAAGCAGCTATAACAGGAGGCCGAAGAGGTAAATGACGGAGCAGAATGACCTCAGGGAGTCACAGTCAAACAGCAGCACAGAAATAGTTGATTAAATCTCAGATTACTGGTTACACTACACATTAAGGATTTGCAGTGGGGTTTAAAAACGCAAACTGAGTGCTCTAAACTCAGGGCATTGTAGTAATGAGCATATGTACTGAGTACTGTCCATTGGTTTTCATGCACCCAAGATCTCTCTAAACAGCTGCAGTGCACACTGCTGAAACTTTAAAATGGGATTCATTTGTCAAGATGGGGATGTGGTCAGAGGTTTGTTTTTTTTTTTTTTATTGAAACCTTAGCTATACTCTATTTTGCTAATTATTTCATCAATTTTTTGCTTACTTCCTATAATTACAATCATTTGTTTTGTTTTACTTGTTGTTGCATGAACATCAGGAAAGCACTATCATTATTTCCACTCTAAGGGTGAACTGAGTTTTCCAGTACTGATCCTAGGATGCTTCAGCTTATATGCACATCTTTTTACAAAAACTTTATTATTTATTTATGTACCTTTTTTTTCTATTTCTCACATCATGTATCTTGATCCCATTCATTCCCCCCATTCACTTCAAAATCTCCCTCTGCCCTTGCCCCCCTCCACAAATAGAACAAAATTCAAGAGTTAAAAAAGGAAGAAAATAAAATGATAAAAAAGGGAAGGAATTAAAAATCTCACCATGAAAGCTATAGTGTGACCCAACAAATCATGCCCTATACCTCTTTGTCCATATATTTCTACTTGCAGTGCTTATTGCAAATTCATTGACTGGTTCTAGGTCCCTGTTCTCCAGTATGCACTGGATGCTAGGCCCCAGGCTCTTTCTGGAGATTCCACTGCCACCCTCTGCTGTGGGAGCACATTCTGCTCCTCCAGCCTATAGCTTTTAAGATAGCCCACTGGGGTGTGGTCTTTTATAGCTTATAAAGCAACGGGAACCATGGGCGCCCTCTCTTGCTTCTGGCTCCCATTCCAGTTGCTACTCTGTTTTGCGACAAGAGGTTGCAATTTGGGATGGTGATCTGTAAGTTTTCCTCCTCAAATAAATAACCATTTTTATTACCCATAATTCTTAACTGGCTTGGGATTGCTTTGTGGTTTCAACCCTCTATGTTGTGGCAATCCTGCAATGGAGATCCTGGAGCTTTGGATCTGCAGGTCAGGTCCCTTCAAGAGCTCACGTAGAGCATAGATGGGGTGGCTGTTGGGACAGACCAAGTCATAACCCTGGGTTTGGCCTTGGGCAGCTTTAGGATTGGTCTGCAGATGGGAAATGGGGACCGTCCTCCCATGGTCACATTTTCAGATCTGGCTTACCTACACCTGTGCTAACTGTGTTGGCTCTATTGTGCTGCCCTGGAGAGGTGCAGGGCCTGCTCTCCCAAGTGTTGTAGCTGGTGGGGATCGGAAACAGCTCTCCCACTTTTATGACTCTCAGGGCCAGCTCTCCCATCTGCCCCAGAGTTGATGGGGATGGAGATGGGGCACATCTTTCCTCAGCCTATTTTGCTATGTAGCAGATAAGGGTGGGACTAGGTCTTCCAGGATCCTGTCCTCAGCGTTGGTTTACCTATGCCCTCATCAAGAGGGTAATCTCTGCTGTGCTGCCCAAAGTATAGTGCTTGCTTTCCTTCACGTTACTGCTGGTCAAGAGGTCAGCTCCGTCATCATTTTACCCCACTCCTTTCTTCTCTTGTATCTTTATCTTCAGATTTGCCTCCTTCCACAGGACCTGAACCAAATTCATTCATTCATTCATTCATTCATTCATCTCTCTCTCTCTCTCTCTCTCTCTCTCTCTCTCTCTCTCCTTCTGCTCACTCCATGTGCCTGTGTTTTCTCTTCAGTGCCCAGGGTGGGCAGCCCCAGACCTGTGTGTGGGTCTCTCTGTGATCATCGTGATGCTTGACTAGACCATGCTTCCTCAACACAAAGAAATCATTAGAGTGCCCAACTGCCGCACCAGGTGGGCTCCTGGTTAGTGCATTTGGGTACTTTCTGTCCACCCTGGCTGAATGGTGTGGTGTAGGCACATAGCTGGAGTTCACTGCTGGCCAGGTTTAGAATATCCTGCCACTGTTAGGCTGTGTTGTGAATGTCACCAGTGCAGGCCTGGGTTGGGTTGATGTCTCTTGCTTCAATGGGACCCCAGCAGAATCTGGAGGGCACCTTCTGTGTCCATTTTTGATTCAGGTGTTGCTTATATGGAAACTCTGACAGTGAGAGTTGAAGCTCATCCCACTGATATAGGGACGTCTATGTCTGCATACAAAGTCTACAGTAACAGAAAAAGTGATGCAGTATGACTTCTTAGACTGGTCCATAAAAAGCTACATAATTCTCTATGAGTTTTAGGCTGTCACAACCAAGGAAGTCCTTTCAGTTCACAGAAAGGTCCGTTTGGGGATCCTGAAGGCCAGTCCAGTTCTGGATGAGCTGACCTTAGAATCCTCAATTTGCAGACATTTGAGTAAGCCAGTCTGGGAAGAGCCAAACCAGCTGACTTCATGCAAAGCAGACACTAGCCCCCTAAATATTTTCCAGACTTACAGATTTCCCAACCAAATTAATGACAATTGTTTTAAATCTCTGCCAACACCCACAACTAGCTAATCAGAACACGTTTTATTCCTCCCTCTCCACTAACTTCCCACATTATTGCAAGCAATAGATCTAAGATACTAAGTTTATTCTCTCAAAAATTTATATCTTGTAAAATTACAAGTATATAAAGAACTTTGATAATATTCTAATTAGATTTCATTGACTATATTATATGGTAATTAATATTTTCTCACTAGCTACTATATTTTAAATGTTTTTTTTTATTTTTAAAGGTATTTTAACTTTTGTGTATGAGTATTTTGCCTCCATGTGTGTATATGGCATATGTATATGCCTGGCATCTGCATAGACCAGAACAGGGCATTAGTTTCCCTGGAACTGGGGCTACAGGTGGTTATGAATCACCAAATGGGTACTGGGAACTGAACCTGAGTCCTTTAAGAACAATAAGAGCTCTTAACCGCTGAGCCATCTTTCCATTTTTAATGTATTGGCACTTTATCTTTCCTATGACAATACCCTCTTAGATTCTCTTTTTATTTCTAATTTACAGCAGAAAAGCTCAAACAATCATCTATAAATATAGAGAGAAGTTTAGTAATTGGCTCAATCACATACAGCCAAGAAACAGTTGAGGTTTGTGCCCCAGTGCTACAATATAGTGTTGAACTGCGCTGTTAGAACGGAGAAGCTCAGGTTTTCAGGCAAAAGGGCATTGGACGAAAACCTTTGAGGTAACTCTGTTAGGGGCAGAGGGTACTAGCATGAAGACGAGAGACACACACACCTCTCAGATCTCCCTAGACATGTAACTGACGCTGCATGGGTTAGATTTGTTTCCTTAGGATGCAGTTGACTTTTGAGCAGAAGCCATGTTTTCTCAAGATGCCCTGGCTAGTGAATTTGCAAGGCAACCCTGCAGGAGTTGAGTCATTTTTGCCCAACACAAGGCTCTTCCAGCTCCTGCTGGGCTGGCAGGGGCTGCAGCAAGTCTGCATCCTACTCAGTCCTGCTCATTCAGGCTTCTTCTCTTTTCCTTTCGCAAGTGTTACTGCCTAATAAATCTTTCCCACTCCTAAATCTTAGTATTGGTATCAAGGGAAACTAACCATAACAGAAAATGAGAACAGAAAATCAGGCAGAGCCAAAATAATGTAAGATTTACAAGCCTACTAATGAGTTGTTGTTTTCGGTCCTATGAGCCAATAATCTTCGCATTATTTAGATTGTGAACTATTTTTTGTAAAAGCAGTTTGAGGCACATGTCTTCAATATGTGTTTATATGCATTCATTTCCATACTGACTAGCCTGATTTACACTTTCCATTCTGGAGCAGCCCTCTCATTTTATCCTTTTACTTACCTTGTTTCTTTGATTACTCAAGGTTTTTTGCAAACATCTAGAGTTTAAGAGCTAGAAGTCACAAATAAGAGAGAACATGTCACTGTCTTTCTGAGTCTCGGCTACTTCACACAGTATAATATGTTCTAATTCTACCAGTTTCCTGAAATTTTTCGTAATTTAATTTTTCTTTATATCTGAGTAGAATTCTGTGTTAAATATGCCATTCTGGATTCCAAGATACATTAAAGATATTTAGTAATAAAAACAGCATAGTATTGATACAGAAACAAACATGTAGATCAATTAAATACAATAGAAGATCCAAGCACAAAAATCTTCTTGTTATAGGCTGGCCTAAATGGACACAGAGATGGGGAGTAACAGGCAGGAGATACCGAAGTGGATGAGGAGCTGCTAAGATTTTAAATCTTGAGAAAAGGCAAACTTGAAAGCCAGACAGATGTGGGAAAAATCAACAAAAAATTAAAGTGCCAACAAAGAGGAAAGAACGGAAGAGTAAATATTCACTGTGTCCCAAAAAGTAAAGCAAACAGAGATTGACAAAGTGTGACAAAATATTTTAAATAACTTAAAAACCAGAGTGGTCATTTGATTACAAAATGGAGAGCTAAAGGAGGGAAAAAAGAGAACAAGTTGAGATTGATTCCTTTGTGTCTGTAACAAGTTATAAAAAATCAGACAGCAGCTTGGGGGAAGACATGGACAAGAAAAGACTAGCCTGGGATGGGGTCTGTTAATTTTCTTGTATGAGTTTCTGATTCAGGATGACAGATTGTTGGGGGAGAACTGCAGAAAAGATACATTGGGAATTTGTATACTAGGAGTTTATCTATACCAATATGAAGAAAACATGGATATTAATAATAATATCTTCAGGTTATGAGATATTATACAGAAACTTAAAAAATTCTGATTTAATTATACATTTTCCTTTTTTCAAATTAAAAATATGTCATCAGCTGAAAGCTCAGTTGGGAATGAAGTAGCTATAGTGACTTGAAGAAGCAGGGACTTTAGAAGACTGATGGACAAGAAAATAAAATTTAGTATTCTTTAGGAAGATGATCAAAGTAGAGAGAAAAGCAATATCTTTATCTGTAAAAGAAAGAAAAATCAGAATAAAATTCTTAAATACCGGTATGAAAAATAAGAACCATAGGCTTACCCTTGAGCAGCTGACCACTCTCTGAAACTTTTATAAGGAAAGAGATATCAGTGGTAATCTGGAATAATCACAGAGGAGCATAGACAATGAATATAATGGACTCATTACTCTTAAATTTAATCAAAAAAATGATACAAGATGGTACAATAAAAATGATATAGAAATTCATACTACTTGACTTTCTTTACACCTGTGCCACAGTGGTGATTAGGACCTTGATCAACTTGGTATCTCTCAATTTCTTTCAGTTTCCAAGATTATGATTATTGGGTTATCTGCTTAGAAAAGGATGCACATATCAAAATTTAAAATGACTACCTATTCTTTCCAATACAGATATAAAGTATAAAATATAAAGTATAAAATTTCACTGCTCCAAGAAGAACTTGGTCAAGACCCTAGTAGGTCAGCATCTGAAATGTCAACTCTTCTATTGAACCTTAGTGTACCTAAGATGATTTTCAAGGATCCTTACTCTCTGGTCAAAGTAACAAAACTTTGTTAATGTTCCCTACTTACTAAGTATATTTTGTTTCACATGTAGAAATAAAACCAATGTTTTAAAACAAAACCAGCGAGCTCTTCATCTGTTTATATATTTACATAATTTTTTGTGACAAACCCACAGCTTTCAGTGTGTGAATGGGGTTTAAGCGGTTTCACCACAAATTGGATCCAGATGTTAGGGTGGCGGTGCTAGCAATTCTGTATTACAAAACCGATACACAATCATGGTTCCATGTCTTTCTCTTTGTAAAGTACAAAAATATCTGTGCTTCAAGAATAAACAAAGACCTCAATGAGACTTGTCTCTTTCTTGGGGATTATTATTTAATCTCAGCGAGGCAAAAAATTAAGTCATCAAAATGTGGATAAAATATTTGCATCCTGAAATCCAAATGAAACACTGTTGGTTATTTTTTCTCAACTGGATCTTGATAGTCATCATATGTAGCTATTTTCACTGTTCTATAAGCAGTGTGTTCTTATGTTCTGCTTTTTCAAGAGATAGTGTGAAGGCCACTTTCTGATGTTTCTTTACTGCTGTCACTAACACTCCTGCTTAGTAAGGTTCATCTGTAGCACAGCATCATCAACCAACACTAAACTCTGTTCTTTGGGGACTAGGGTGATCATGTAATCATCTCATTTAACAATTAGGTAAGTGTTTTGAAAAGATTAAAGCATTCAGGAAAGCTGCATAGCTTATTTGATGACTAGAGTATCAGATATGTAGAAGACTATTTTTAGAAATTAGAGACAATTTCTCTAGTGTATAAATATCCAATAATGAATATTTAATAAACTACACATTCAAGCTCCTAGGTGATGTAGGAGTACCCTCTGTGTGCTATAATTACCATTAATGAATAAAAACACTGCCTTGGCCTGTTGATAGGGCTGAACTTACATAGGTGGGGAAGATAAAATTGAATTCTGGGAGGAAGAAAGGCAGAGTTGGGAAGGAACACCATGGAGCCACCAGAGACAGATCCTGGGAGTTTTACCTGTTAAGCCACTGCCATGTAGCGATATACAGATTTATAGAAATGGGTTAAATTAATATGTAAGAGTTAGCCAAAAAGAAGTAAGAGCTAATGGTCCAAGCAGTGATTTAATGAATACACTTTCTGTGTGGTTATTTCAGAGCTAAGCTAGCCGGGCAACTGGACAAAAAAACAGGCCTTCCTTCTACACCTAGGAAGGGAGAACTGCCTCCTGAATGATGCAATCTGTCCCCCGAATGCATGGCTCTTTAGTGGGTCCATAGATATGGGAGTAGCACTAATTACTTTAGTGTTTTTTAAAATGGTTCCAAGCACTGAAAACAGCACTTTAGGCAACAGGTTCTCTATTATTACATCACACCAAAAAATTGCAAGCCTTTCAATTTGTAGCAATTTGCCACAGTGGTCCAAATGTACTATGACCCTGTTATAATAAAGGTAATGCATGGATTCTCATCTCTTTGTTTGATTCTTTAAACTTCTTGTTTTATTAGGTACAGATATTTATGAGAAATATTCGCTCTTGCAAATCAAGTACAAAATTTTACCTTGATTCTATAATTAAATTATCTATAGTCCAAATAATAAGCAGATACATATTACCTACTATCCACTAGGTATTCTGTTAGGTTATGAGAATATAAAAAATTAAAAAATTAATGTCATGATTCCTTTCTAACCAACATCTTCTTTCCCTTCCTTCCTCTTGTTTGCTGTTCTCTCCAATACTTGAGGTGTGTATCTCTCAGACTGCAATCACTTTTATCTAAGAATATATCTACAAGTAATATATACAGCATATTCTTTAAATAAGATAAATGTCATTTACAACATATTGTCATGCATGTTTTTAAATTATTTTCAGTTTTTAATAAAAAAATGTACATTTCATTTTACATACCAGCCCCAGCTCCCCATCCTTCCCCTTCTGCCCATCCCCACTTCCCCCTTCCCATCCCCCATCCACTCCATAGAGGGGTGTCATTTGTTTATATTGCTTCAATTTTAGTAGCGGTGCATATAAGTGAACATTATATATTATTGAATGACTCATTAAGGAGAAAATACTTTCCTTATTTTCTCCTATTGCTTAAGAGTTATCTGGGTGGGACCAGGTCTATCCCTAGTGCATAAGCTCACTTTTTGGAACCCATTCCCTATGGTGGGATACCTTGCCCAGCCTTGATGCAGGGGTCAGGGTTTGGTCCTGCCTGAATTTTATATGCCAGTTTATGTTGACTCCCCATGGGAGTCCTTACCCTTTCTGAGGAGTGAAGTGGGTTGGGGAGAGAAAGGGTTGGGGGGAAGGTAGCGGCAACGGGAAGAGGGGAGGGAGGGAGAAATGTGATTGTTATGTAAAAATTAATAAAAAGTTTTAAATAAAAAATATAGACACAAGGAAAAGGGAGTTGTAGAAATAGCAATTTTCTCCAGTCTTCCTAGCAGCATCTATTTCTACACTTCCCATAATGATTCAGCTGCATATTGAAGTTATTTTACTGTATTTTTCCTAATAGAGAGTGTCAAAGTTGTATGACTTTCTCACCTCTATACACACCACTCCATTAAACTGATCTCTATTGTCATCAGTGATCAACATATTGTGTTTTAAGATTTGTTTATTTTTAATTATGTGTATGGGGTGCATATATGTACAGGTGCCCTCAGAAGCCATAAAGAATTTTGTCCACTGGAACTGTTCTTAGTGGCTGTAAGTCACCTGGTGTGGGTCCTCAGAACTGAACCTTGCCCCATCTGTAATAGCAGTAAGAACTCTTACAACAGAACAGTCTCCTCAGTCCCAATCAACATGTTTTTAAGACAATGGTTAAACTAGTGTCACTGTGGAAATCCTCTTTATGATATAGTTTTCATAACTCTGATTGAAGAGAAAGAACTCTAGAGATGGAGATTCTAGGACCCAGGTCCTAAAAATTGAAAAGGGGAAAAACAGGAAGGGGACTTTAATCCCAGAGTTGAAAAGAGGATAACACAAAGGAGAGGAGAAAGGAGAAATAAATAACACTTGGAAAGCCATAAGAAAGTATTATTTTAGAAGTTTACTTAGAAACGCACGAAAGTGCATGTATATATGAAATGACGTTCTATCAAACAGAAATATGATGTTTTCCACAACAGCCATAAATTATCAAGCAAAATCCCTAGTCCCTGGCATGGTTAAATCTATCTAAATAGTCAGACAGAAGAGCTCAAGATACTCCCAAAACAATACAGGCTATTGCCATTGCCTCCCAAATGTGACTCTATTCCTGAAGACAGCATGGACTGATGTGGGATTTCCCTCTGTATGCTGTGAATACCATTGATGGATAAAGAAACTGCTTTGAGCCTACAGCAGAGCAGGGCAGAACAGAGGTAGGCAGTGAAAACTAAACTGAATGCTGGGAGGAAGAAGGCAGAGGAAAAGAAGTCATGGAGCTGCCTCCAGAGACAGACATGCTGAAACATTGTTGGTAGGCCACGAGCTGCATGGTAAAATATAAAATAATGGAAGTGGGTTAAATTAAGATGTAAAAGTTAGCTAATAAAACGTTAGAACTAACAGGCCAAGCAGTGATTTAATTAATACAGTTTCTGTGTGGTTATTTCTGTCTGAGCTGCCAGACAGCAAACAAGTGGCCTCTCGTACTACAATGGATTTCAACCACAAAATTTTGAAGAATTAAGCTAGAACTGATCCAGAAGCCTCCTCCTTGAAGCCCAGCTCTCTTCATATCTACTCCAAGTCAGTTCTGAGAGAGGATATGTTTTTTTTTTTTAAGACAAGTCTCCTCATATGTTTTCCAGTCCCAAGTGGTCAGTCCTACACACACACATTTGTATAGATATACATTATATTATAATATAAATATATTGCTAACATAATATTTATAAAAGATGAGATCATGTATTTGAGAGGGAGGGGATACACAGGAGTTGGGAGTAAAGAGAAGGGATAAATGATGTAAATACAGGAATCATGTGACATTAGTAACCCCACAAAATTAACTTTTTGGAAAGAGATGAGATTACAACCTTTTTGAAAATAAAACAATTAGTCCTAAAATCAAAATTTAAATATATTCTTAATTATCTTGAACTACAAAGGCTTGAAGTCCTGACAAAGCCACATTTTCAAGCTTCATTACCTGTTTGTGACTTGGGACATCACAACCTAGAAATTCTTTTGGAAAGGGACACAGTAATTAGGTTATTCTAAATTTATTTTACCTTATCACCCTATCTTACATTTAAGAACCAGAAAAGTACCTGGTATAGTTCTCAGAGCATCCTGTACCCATCGGGTGACTTTAAAATGTTCATAACAGACACAAATCACAGAACCTACATGAGTTTATAAACAATACAGCTACTATGCTTGAACCAGCAGAGACATTGGTCTGTTCTTGTCCAGTTTGCTAATTTTTTTTTTTGTGCTGGAGATCTACCTGCAGCAATTTTTCCATGCCTCATATTGGTTGTCAGTTTATTTGGCAGGTCCTTGGATGCCAGAAGAAGATATCCTCCCAGAAAGTGATTTTATGAAGAAACCATTTAACTTCTACATTTTCATTATTTTCTTTTAGTACAAGATTACTAGCTTGGCTTTCAATGTCATCCACTCCACTTGTGATACAAATGTTTTGATCATCTGAATAAAGAATCAAAGGGGTTAATGAAAATTGTGTGCTAAGCAGATCCTTGTTGAGCTGCCTGAATTGAGAGCTGACTGATTTGAGAGCATGGCACACTTTTGAATGTCATCTCAACTTGTAAAAATAACTTGGACTCTTAAATACTTAGGTCTGTCTAATAATTTATAGACATCAGATCAAAATCCCATAGAGTGCTTTGGAAATTTCTTTGGGCAGATATTATTCCAGGAAAATCTCATCATGACATTTTGATAGCTAAAACAGTGTGCTAAATGTTCCATACAGTTCTACCTTAAAATCTTGTACATGCAAAATAAAAATTATGACCACTGAATTTCAAAGCAAAAATTGCAAGGTTTTTGTTTTCTTTGTGAGATTGCACACATGATTTGTACTCTAAACCCAAATACTCTAAAAATTAAGAGCAAGAAGTGTTTCAAATGTTGTGTGGTCTATGCTCTGTCTTTGATGTGTGACAATCTAGTCCTCAAGAATGGAATGGCTAATATGACAGTACAGATTTGTACTGTACTATTACAGAAATAGAAACACAGGCCAAGGTCTATTCAGCACTCTGGACTTCTTTGCAGATCAAATTGACTCTACCTACACAGAAATGGTCAACATCAAAAAACAAGAGGGTCCTAACCTCTAGTTCTTGAATTTTAACTGCTTAAAGGAAGCCAATCCTGTTTTCAACCAAACAAGAAAGAGGTAAAAAATGATGCTTGAACAGAAGGATATTAGGAAAGAGTACTTGATCATGGCATAGCAACTAATCAATTAAGTCCTGATATACTTAAAGTGTTAAAACAATGTTTTCAAATACAAAAGGAAAACATTTTAAGAAGGAATCAATAACTGGACACTTTCTCAAATCTATCCAGACACACCTTCAATGAGAAACAACACAATAAAACCTTGGGGGGAAAATAGTTTCCTTATGGAATCTTTTGGTTTATTTGGTTGGGGTATTATTTTACATGACAATTTAAAATGTCATGATAAGTGATATGTGAGACAGTTAAAACTTTGGGACATCTTATAGTTAAGGAAATTGAAATTCAAATGTGTTAAATTGTCTTATCACAAATTATCCAGCTTCACATTATTCAAATTTACTCAAAACTTGTTCTGTTTCCATAGCAATATCTATAAACAGAAAGGATGAAGGATGTTGCTTAGACAACAATACAAAGGACTGAATTTTTATTCATAGTTTAATCCATAATTTGAGTGTTTAATACTTCTATAAAAAGAGAAGTTAATTCTAGTAGTAAGCATTAACAACATCTTCCTTTATAACCCACCACTTTGTTGTTTGTGAAAAGATTTCTCATTTAATCTGAAGCTTGCCATGCTGGCAAGGCTGGCTGACCAGAAATTTCTGGAATCAGACTTTCTGTGCTCCCCAACAATGTAGTTACAGACATATGTGGCCATGCTTAATTTTAATGTGTGTGCCAGGGACTTCACTCTTGTTTGTACAACAAACACCATTACCCGCCAACACCTCTCTACAGCAAAAAAAAAAAAAAAGAAAATTTAAAGAAAACAGATTTTTTTTCTTTTTATTTTTCATTGAACTTATCCAATAGAGAACAAGGAACACGATTGGTAGTCAAATGTGTGTGTCTGTCTATCTGCCTGTCTGTCTGTCATTCTATTTGTATGTGTATGTTTTGATGTAGATGCTGGGAAATAAACTTGGCCCTCTGGTGGACCAAGCTCTCTTTACTTCTGAGCTATCTCTCCATTCCCTATTTTAGCTTCTAAATTATTCTTTCAGGTCAGTAGAGGTATATCAGAGGGTAGAACACTTGCCTCCAAGACTGACCACTGGGGTTTAATTCCAGAATTGCACATGGTGGAAGGGAAAAAAAACAGCTTTGCAAATCATCTTCTGAATTCCACATTCCTGTCCCTGCCTCATAAATCAAAAGTGTAACTAAATGAATTGAAATTATTGTATAGTTTGATAGAATATCATATACTCTTTCTGCTCCAAGGCTCTACAAATAAATACAAGTAATAGAAATGGGTAGAGTGAAGAAAACAGTAACAGGAGTGAAGAGGTGGTTCAGCAGCGAAGAGAACTGTCTCCTCTTCCAGAGGATTTATGTTGGATTCACAGCACCTGCATGGTGGCTAACAACTGTCTTTAACTCCAGTTGCAGGGATTCCAATGCCTTCTCACATCTTTAGGCACTGAATGGATGTGACACAAACAAACATGCATGCCAAACACCAACATACATAAAATCAAAATAAAAGAAATTAGAAATACAAATTGTCCCATTCTGTGTGGTTCCCAATACAACAACCATTGCTGTTTTGTATATGGATTCTATAACCAAATTCATTGTTACAGTCCTTTACACAAGGGATTCGGACTAATCATCAAGACTACTGTAAGAATTACTTGCTACTAAATAGACTTACAACAGAAGTAAGAGGCATTAGGTAATTTTATGGGAATAGAGTTGGTAGGAGATATCACTGGTAATTAACAAATGTAAACTTAAGCAACATAAACCCTGTACCACACTGGATTATTTCAGGCTACTTTTGCCAACAGAGCTATTCTGTTGAGAGCAGTTAAGAAAAGAAGTGATAAAATACCTTTATATATAATCTAGAGAGCTTTCACATAGAGTTAATAGGTATGCACAAATTATAAAAAAAAATATTCCCTAATGGTGATAAAAACAAAAGGAAACACAGCAGTAATTTCTACTTAAAGCAATGACATTGGGAGACTTTGAATAACAACTTATATCTTGTTATTATAATACAAATCAATGTTCTGTCTGGTGCTTTTATTTTATTTCTTGCTTCCAAATAGTATCTTTTCCAAACAGTACAATAAAAATATTCTTTGTAAAACAAAAATTTGTGCTATTTTCACATTTAAAATCCTTTAATTGTTCGGGTACATTTAGTATAAATTCCACTTTTTGTTGGATGTTGCAAGGCCCTCCCTGAGCTAGTATCTGCTTGTCCACCAACTCCTAATCCATTCCCCAATTATTTACTCTCCTCCAACCACTTGAATCTTTGCTGTCTGTCACACTAGGGAAACCAGATTGCTCCCCTACTTTATTGAATTCTTCCACTTGTCCCTTGAATCTCCACATGCAATCTTAGAGGGACTTTCAGGCACAACGCATTTAAAATCCACTAGATGCTAGCAACTAGGCCTTCCATTTTCATTGTCTTTGGAGCTGTTTAAATTACATCTTTGGACATTTGTATCTTTTTGTCTGTAAAGTCTAAGAAGACAAGGACTTGGGTGTAGCACTGTTTTGACTGTGGACCGAGCATTCTAACCATGCCAGGCTCTTGGTAAGAGTCACTGCTGCTCTGTGGAGGAGAGCAAGCTGTATAATCTTCCATCACTTCAAATCTTAGGTTTCTAAGTCTGGACATATAGATTTGCTCCTTCCAAGTTAATTCACATAAAATTTTAGAGTTTACGGATGTTTAGGACATGGAAAGTTATTTTATAAAAGCACAATTAGTCCACTGGGTCATATTTCTTCTCACTTATACTTTTGTCTGTTGGGCCTTTTAAAGGATAAAACCTGCAAAGATTTGATAGACATGTAGAATGTGTTTTCCTGTAGTTTATAAGTCTTAGAAAATTCTTAAAATAGACAAACCTGTTGAAATATTTGAAAAAGAAACTTATAAATATGATAGGATAAAAGAATTCAGCATCCAAGTATAGTTTTCTTTCTTGATTTCATGTACATGAAATCATAAAGAGTAAAGGTTTCACTATGATTTTCCAAGCATCTTCATTGTTATTTATCCTCTTTATCCGGAAACCATAGACTATGAAACAAGATGCCCAGCACCACGTTTGGAATACTTCCATTTGAATCTTTGGTCAGATAGTCAAAAAAAAAACCTCTCAAAACATTGCACACTATTGCCCTTGGTTGCTTGCCAAAACTTGAGGCTAACTATCTACTGATAAAGCCAAACACATACTTTGGTCACAGTGCTTGAGTGTCAAGCTGGTACTTACCCAAATGCCTCTTCCGTGATGAGTATCTCAGAGAAGCACACTCTTGTAGAATAGCAAGGGCTATGCAAGTGCCCAGTGGAGAACAGTTTCACAGAAGTACCCAGTTGTAAATATGGTGAAATACAATAATGACCATTCCAGCAAGATAGGATCAAAGGTGTAATACTGTCACTAATATCTTGAGGGCAATCAACAGCTATCTAATCCCTAAAGAACAACTCAGTAGGAAGAAACTGATTTTGATACTGTTAAGTGCAGCCGAAATCCTGTGCTGGAGAAGTCATAGATCCTAGAGGGAAATGTACCATTGAGAAAAATTATACAATATTCAATTGCCTTCTAAACCCTTATATCTGTAAGTTAGTGTAGCTCTATAGCTAGTAGTGGTATTATACATATACAGCTAATTTAATATTGTAATATAAATGACAAACTATTTATGATAAAAAAGAAATGCAAGTTTCTAGTTACCTATTTCAATTAAATTTGTTATCATGTTAGGTATGTTTACAACGTCAAACAGAGATATATTTTAGATTGGTAAGAAGTCTTCAAACAATTTGGATATCTACAGAATATAGTGTTTAAGCTGTTTTAATAGCATACAATTCTTTTTTTACGACAATGAGACATGTCGTAAAAACCCCAACCTATTTCAGTGAATATGATGAGTTTCAAAGGAGCTCATAGAAAGTTTACCTTCTTTGTGGCAAATAATAGCCACCAGGCAAGAAAGTACCTTTACCTCAACTGCTGACAGTATGCTGTCCAGATTGGACAAACAGGACACAAAAAGAGACTGTTAAACTTTGCAAAGACAAGGAGGGATAGGTCTTCAAAAATCCTGCTTCACAGAAAAGTCTGTCAGATAGTTTAGGCCTGTATACTGAAAATGTATGTTTCAATGTTACAGAGAAACCTTAGATGACTGTCCAGGCAGTCAGCTCTTTCATTTCTTAGTTTTGGAAGTTGTTTACTCTATAATTCTTATTTATTTAGGTAATATTATATCCTTCTCGATCTCTGATGGAGTTGAAGACTAGATAGTTATAGTTTTCCTTGTTAACAAATTCAGAAAAAACTCACAAAAGAGGTATAAAGTGTATAAGCTTGAGAGACATGAAAATATTGTTTTGGGTTGGTAATACAAGTTAGGATAGACATGAATTAGGTACAATACTGTGGACTTACCATGATAGGATAAATAATAGAATAATTTCTCTGAATTTGTCAAATGCAAATGTACTTGACAATATCAATGTAATTCTTGCCGTTACATATTTCTATTTAGTTATTGTACTTATCATATATAGTTTTTCTACATTAGCCAAACTTTCACTTTTTATTTAGACAAAAATGGGGAAATGTGTGATATTTTGATTGTGTTCTGACAAATAAAGCTTGCTTGGAGTCAGATGGCAGAGCTAGTCATTAGCTGACCTAAATTAACCACAGAGGTTTGGAGAACTAGAGACAGGGAAAAGACAGGAAGTAGTATGATGGGGTGGAAAGGAGCGCTCAGCTTTTCCTGATGGAGCAATGGTTGAGGCAGGCAGCAATTGCAGTTGCTCCACTGCTTCTCTGATCTTTCAGGATTTTACCGCGGTATCTGACTCCCGATTTGCTTTTGACAAGATTGTTTGTTTAGATTAATGTTTCACTCATCAAAGAAGTTTCCCTTTCCATTGGATGTAAGCGTATTCAGAAAACTACAACTAGTCAAAATTTAGAGAATAAAGGACTACAGAATGTTCATTCCCCAGCGGGATACCAATAACATAATCACTATACCCAAGGATCATGGAGGAAGGGGTGGAAAGGTTGTAAAAGTCTTAGTTCTGAGAGGACTGCTCTGAAAACAAAAATGTCTTCTGGACTTGATTAAATGTTGTACCCATAAACTTTCAACTCTTATTGTTACTGCACAAAGACTGCGTAAGATCACACTAGGTAGCAATCCTAAATGGATGGGAAAGGGTTCACAAAGTCTCACCCCTGGTTTAGGGGCTACAGGCAGTCAGTATGTCTCTAGAGAGGGAATAATGGGGTATGAGAGATAGTGGCACTGGAGAAGCTGAATTGGGGACAAAGAGTTGATACGAGGAAGGTGCATTGTACTCATGCCTGGAATCCCAAATCTTAAATAAAAAACAAACAAGTAAATATTTTTGTCCTGAATTTAATACTATATAATGTATACCTTTATCAAAACTGAAGATTTTGCTTAATAGGTTAAGTGCTTACTACTGAAGCATGAGGATCTGAGTTTGAATCTCTACAACCCATGCAAAGCATGGTGTAGTAGCTAACTGTATATAATCCCAATGCAAGACAGGTGTTGTATAGCAATTTACTCAGAGATTAAGCCATCTACCATGGAGGGAACTTTCTTACCTTCTTAAAGTGGGATGTGTAAAGGAAAAGGGAGCAGCAGTATATTTTGAAAAAGGATGTCTACAGGGAGGTGAAACAATAGATGGGGAGGTGAAATATTCCATTCTACTGAGAAACTTGTCAAGACAGGAAATAAAATATTCAAAATATTTAGGAAGTCCCTGAAACTGACAAGATTCACTACATCCTTCCTTCCCCAAGTAGGAATAAAGCGGTAAAGACTCCTCAAACACACTCTCAGACCACCCAAGCTACCTGTAAGAAGCAAAGACCAAGAATGCTTCCTGGAAGAGACTCAGAATAACCAAAGCACTTGAAAAGGAGACTCCCTAACCTGTTGACTGTTCTAAAAGGTGTTCACTGAACATCAAGTTTCCAGTTTTTATAAATGGTTATACATGTTGGGGTGTGCTTTAATAATGTAGCTATCTTTGAGTCATGTCTATTCCTATAAGTAACAAGCCTAAACTAAAGGCTAAGCTTTCATAACTAATAGGAACTCTCTGCATCATCAGATTCTTCTTCAGCACCATGTCTGCCTGCATGCTGCCATGTTCCACCATGATGATAATGGACTACACCTCTGAAAATGTAGGCCAGCTCCAATTAAATGTTTTCCTTTATAGGAGTTGCCATGATCCTAGTGTTTCTTCACAGCAATAGAAGCCCTCATGAAGGTAAAAGTTGGTAATAGGGACTCTGGTATTGCCTGACCATGCTTTTGTTTAGAGGAATGTGGACACTGGGAGTTTGACTTACAAAAGCAATTGAATGCTTTAACTGCTGCTTAATGGGCCCTTTAGTAGGAACACGGAAGGCAGTGGTGATGAGGGTAATTTGAACTGTGGGGGCCTGACTCAAGGGGTTGCAGAAAAGATTTTTAGTATGTGGCCTAGAGGCTGTTCTTGTGATAGTTTGAATAAAAATGTGGCTGCTTTTTGCCCTTGTTTGAAAAGTCTGCCTGAGACTAAAATGAAGGGTTTTGGATTAATCACATTGACAAAGGAAATCTCAAAACAGCCTGGTATAGACTCGCTCATGTGATTACTAATATTCACTCTTATGAAAATTTATAATAAAAAGGAGCAAGCTGAACAAGTAATAAATACAAAATGTAGAGAATGAGGAGAAAAAAGTGACAGGAAGTGGAATGGAGCTAAGTCCTACATTCGAGGAGATAAACAGATTAAAGAAAAGCTTGATATTAAATGGAATAAAGGGAGTGGTGGCCTCAGAGCAGGTCTGCTCCCAGCTAAGCTTCCAACTTATGAAAGGGATTAAGAATTAAAAAGGAATTGAAGAGAAGTTTGGGACTGCATGTGGTACACACTTTTGATCTGAGCACTCAGAAGGCAGAGAGCCTGGTTGATCGCTAAACTCAAAGCCAGCCTGGTCTACAGATAGAGGTTCAGGACAGCCAAGCTTAGGCAGTGAAGGAGACTATCAAGAACAGAAAGCTGGTGAAGATGTAGTTGAATGAGGGGGCCATGTTCCAGCCCAAAAAGCAACAGAACTTGGCAGTTTAAGCCATGTGGTTCTGGATTTAAGATCAAGGATAGAAGAAAGGGGTTATTGAATTTCCCTTCTAGACTAAGGAAAGCTGCTGAGATCAACATGTATCACAGTGTTCCTCATGGGGGCCTAGAGAGGCAATTGCACGAAGCCATGAACATGAAGCCTGGATTGCCTTGGAGAACCCAAGATGTTGGAGAAGCCAGAGCCATGGGATGCCTGCCAAGGAAAGCTGCTAACAGGGAGTGGAACCAACCCAAGAGAAAGAAATTATTGCGGTCAACAAAGCTAAAAGGAGTTGGAGATGTGAAGAGTGCTTTGATATCAGACATGAAGGTGCAGGATTTGGAGTTTGCCCAGCTGCTTTTTGGTCTTGCGTTGGTCCAGTACAAAGTCACTATGCTCCCTTTCCTCACTTTTGGAATGGTAATGGGTACCCTATGTCATTTTATGATGGAAGTATGCAACCTGCTTTTTAATTTTGATTTTGCAGGCGATTGCAGTTAAGAGATTGCATGAGTCCCTATAGAGACTTTGAACTTTGGATTTTAAACAAGTTCGAGATTTTTATATATTATGGGGACTGCGTGTGTTTCTGCATTATGTTATGGCTGCAAGCTTATGGAGGCCTGAGAGGGGAGCTAAAACAGGAGTTTCAACAGGACAACACAAGATTTGTAGAAACTCAAGCCATCCCTTGTCCTAGAATGGAGAGGAGAGGCGGTCATAGAGACTTCTCTTCAACACTCCTTCTTGCAGTGAAGGTTTGTACAAATTTGGGGGAGGATTAAGTTAGAAGAGGGTTAAGATGTGGGTTTTGAGCTGGGGAGATGGATCAGTGTTTAAGAGGGCTTGCTGTTCTTGGAGAGTATGGAAGTTTAGTTGCTAGCACCGATGAAGCAACAAACTGTAACTACAGTTTCCTAGAATCCAATGACCTTGTCTAGCTTGCACAGGCTCTCTCTGTCTCTGTCTCTCTGTTTCTCTCTATGTGTGTGTATGTACTTCTGTCTCTGTCTGTCTCTCTGACTGTCTCTCTGTCTCTGTCTCTCTCACACACACAGACAAACATACACACACATGTTTTAAACCATATGATATGTCTGTGGAATTAGTATTCAGAAGAAAAGGTTCTGTCCCTAGTCTTTTGAGAGTCCTCTACTGTTGTCAGAGGAAAAATGCACACATCAGAAGTCAGCTCTTGCTGGTCCTCTCCAGTGTGTATTCTAGTACGGCTTTCCACATCTAGTTGCCAAACTTTCTGTAAGTTCTGGCCCACTGGTTGGGACCTGGAGATCTCAGAAAGTACAGTGTGTAGTCAAGTAGCCTATTACATGAGAAGAACCAGGGACTATTTCCCGACACCAGGAAGCCAGATGCTTGACAATCTTGGAAAATGGTTTTATGGGATGGAGGAAAGAGTACTTGGCAATATGGGGAAAGATTGTCTGCAGAAGCTGGATGGGCCTCCAGTGTGGGAAAGAGCAGGACTTACCTCTATCTTATTATCTTATGGAGAACCACTTAAATAAATATGTTCCCGTGATTTCTCATATTTGGAAGAATACCTAAGAAATAAAATAATCAATCATGTTTCTATACTATATACAGATGTATTTATATTTAATAGTATTAGAAAATTACTCTTGCTATAAGACACATACTATAAAGATGAATTATCATCAAATGTTGTGATAATTGAACTAAAATCATAAAAGAATACCAGAAAAAATGTCAGTTTCTCATATTAAACAATTTACTGATTCAGTTAAGTCTGTGCGTCTTATTTCACATAAATAAAAGTTATTTCAACTGGGATTATTCTTAATCATAAACATCAATGGCATATAAAGGATCAGAAATTCTCCCTGAGTTCCTATTTTTTCTCAGTAGCAATTAAGACAGAATAAACTTGTCAATTTCTGCTTGAATCATATTTACCCTTTGGAACTAAGTGCCTTGTGAGATTAAATCAACCATTAAGTAAACAAATCAAAACACTAAGATATATGTCTAAGAAATTGGGTCAGGACAGCTTTGAGACTAAATATACTTAGATCATATTATGTGATATGTGATATTAGATCATATCATTACTATGTGAAATTAAGATCTGAAAGCTATCATTAGCTTTCACAACTTATTTTTCCTACCCTATTTCCTTTGCCAAACCACTGAGCAATAATGATTCTGGAATGAACTGTTAACACAAAGAAATCCAACGAGGCAAGAAGTATATGCCATGAGTTCCACAATTACATTCTAACTTCACAATAAGATCAGCATTAAAGCCGGGCGGTGGTGGCGCACGCCTTTAATCCCAGCACTTGGGAGGCAAAGGCAGGCGGATCTCTGAGTTCGAGGCCAGCCTGGTCTACAAGAGCTAGCTCCAGGACAGGAACCAAAAGCTACGGAGAAACCCTGTCTCGAAGTCTCGAAAAAATCCAAAAAAAAAAAAAAATGATCAGCATTAAAGCACGTCCACTGAAAGAGACATTCACACCAAATAAAGCAACAAACCAGCTTAAAGTTTCTTACAAAATGAAATCCCTGAACATAAATTATTTAACTCATTATAGTGAATGAGAATGCAAATCATTCCCAAAGAAATTTCAAAGAATAAATGTAATAGATGAACAAAGTTGACTGATTAGGAAAGGTAAACCAGTAAAGAAACACTGGTAATAACGAAAGCAAAAACTTTCAGTGAAATCTAAACTACATAGATATTTGCAACAAATAAAATGGACCACTTTAACAGAAAAGAAAAATAAGAAAAAGGAGAGAGTAGTTAATGTGTAAAACCAAGAAGATTAATATGTTGGAAAAAGGTAAAGAAAATAAACTAAAGGGAACTCATTTATATATGCTTGATATTCCTATTTATAAGTGATATCAATATCAAGTGGAGGGCATCATGACATGATAAGCAATCCTGGCTTCCTCCATCACATTAAAACTGAAGGGACATGAAAAAGCTAAAATCAGCATGTGTTGGAGTACAATAGAAAAATAAATAAATAAAACAAAGAGTAAAAACATTATAGGTTTAATAAATATGATGAATAATTTAATAAAATCTAGATAGTAATTTAAACATTGATTGCTTGATATTGATAAAAATAAATATTTTTGCAGTTATGTGACTTGATATAATAAAAAGAATATGACTAATATAACGAGTTCTTCATAAAATCTTAAAAATTTGAAACCTACATAGACAAGATAGAAACACAGAAAATGGAAATACAGACACATAAAAGCATGAAATTAAACATCAGTAATGATTATTTACAGCTGAAATGAGAATCTACAAAGACCATCTTTTCTTTCCCAGAGAAAAACAAAATAATGCTTCACTCAATCATCCCTATATTTGGCATAAGTACATTGCCACCAAGAATGAAAATGGCAAAAGGAATGGTACATAATTCATTTAATAAGGCTATGGGAACCTAACCCCAAAATACGTTCATAGAGTTCATACGTCTATTTTATGTGTGAGCACAGTCACAGAAGTCTAAACAAAATTCCTGAGTCAACCACAAAGTGTGGGGTTTTTTGTTTGTTTTTTTTTTATTATTTTTGTTTGATTTATTTTCATTTCTGAAACAGGGATTCTCTGTGTATACCTGGCTGTCCTGAAGCTCACTCTGTAGAAAAGGCTGGTCTTGAACTCAGAGATCTGCCTGCTTCTGTCTCCTGAGTGCTGGGATTAAAGGTGTGAGCTACCATCATCGGATTCAAAGAGTGTTTTAAACAATGGGGTCTTTTTTTCAATTAGATTAAACTCAGAAGATCAAATGTTTACTCCAAAGTAATAAAATAAATGATAAACTTTAATATGTACAGAAAAACTAATGAGTAAATACTAACAACTATTGGGAGCACTCAGTCCTAAGTGGTATGTCTTCGTCAAACCCTCCCTCTTAAGGTTCAGGGATATATACATATCTTACCAGACACAGTAGCACTCACATATATATGAAATTCCAGAGGCTAACATACATAAGACTTGCACAGTTTCAAACCATGTCAGTTTTGGAATTTCCATCACTGAAAGGACAAGTGAACATAAAATCACACCCCTAACCAAGAAGTTGTTTGTAACTGGTATCTGTTAGGAGAAGAAAAATCAATTTCCTTCAATGGACTATCACTGGATATATCAACTAACTGCCATGGCAGGTCCAGGAGTAGTTAGTCAATACAATAGATTCTATAGTGTGTG
>NC_022010.1:36734664-36736634 GCF_000317375.1 Microtus ochrogaster
GCTATTATCAAAGGTGTGAGCCATCACTACTCAGTTGGTTTTCTTTTTAATGTTCGTCTCTATACAATGTATCACTTTATTTTGAGGGAAAGTCTTTCACTGAATCAGCAGCTCTTCTGGTCAGATAGTGAACTTCAAAACCCAGCTATCTAGGTCTCCAGTGCCCTGTCTTGAGGTTACAGAAGCATACCCAATGAAGACTTTGTACCTGGAGAATGGACATCTGATCACAGGTCTCATGCTTGAGCAGTAAGCATTACTCATATACTGAAAATTAAGTGCAAAATATAATGATATAGAAACTTTCAAGTCATAAAATAAAGTTGTCCAGTGAAATAAACAGTAGAGTAGCTATTAGATTTGTGGACTTGAAAAGCCTTCTTAAGAACAATGCATTTAAACCTCAAAGTTACAGAATAAGAAAGGATTTGGAGTGCACAAAGATCTGAAGAGGAAGTATACCAACTGCCTTGGAATAGAGACTTTAGGAGACCCAATGATACATTGCCTAGTTTCCTTTTCATGCAGAACAAAGAAAAAGTATTAATATAAATAAAAATAAATATTGCCAATAAAAATATCTCACCAAGAATGTATGTGTATAGGTATAGGTACATCAACTTATAATTTTCATAAATCATTTATATATATATATATATTTGCTTTTTATATGTTCATCTATACATTTGTAAGCAGAGGGAATTATGTGACACTAGTAGATGAAAATTTGGCAATGAAAAGGAGCTCCACACTAAATCCCCTAGATTTTTAAGGTTGAGTCACATATCAATAAAGACAGAAGGGGAATAAATAAAAGCATGATAATTTTAAATACAAATAATTACAGCTGAATTAAATGTTCTAAAGAAAACTTAAAAGAAGTCTTAAAAATAGTGTGCTATTTATAAAATATCTAATTATAAAAGCACATCAAGTTAGAAGCTAAAGTTGAAAGAACACAAGACTAAAGTGAAGCTTTTAAATTCTGAGTATGAGAAAAATCTTAATAGAAAGAAAGATTACTTGAAAAAAGTTAGATATATCAAAGGGTAAAATATTATTCCACAAAACCATATAAAATAAATATGAAAAATGTATATTTGTATATGCTTAATTATCATGGTCTCAAAAATGTATAAAACTATGACAGAATCATGAAAATGTACATACACATATTTTATATATGTATCAATACATTCAAACTGCACTCTGGGTAAGTTGGAGTTTGATGAAGTGCAATTTTCTTTAACAAAGTAAAATGTTAGAAGGGTGTTAGAAAGCACTTGACCTTGACAAATGAAATGACTGTCTCTTTCTTTTAAAAATAGCTCAGTTTAGGCTGTTAGACTGGATATAGAACCAGCTGTCTGCTCAGATTCTTTCCCCAAATCAGTGTCCAGTGCCTCTACTGAATTAATACTGAACAAATATTTAATATGATAGTGAACCAACTAATGTGTTGACCTTATGATGTATGTCCCAGTCCACTTGTTCCTGTGTAGCCGCTATCTGTGCTTCTGTTGTCTTTCCTCACATCTTTTATATGTTCCTAAGAATCTGAATCTAATCTAACTCTCCATTTTGTTCTTGCTATCTAAAGTAATTTAGATAGTCACTTGTTCTGAGATAAAGTATATATATTTCCTGCTTATATTATAAAATTAAATATGAAGAATAAAATTAAGCTACCCAGGGTAGCACAGGTAGGAAGTGATAGAGCAACACATAACACAAAAGCTAAAGGTTTGTGTAGAAGGCTCAAAGTCAAATTATCAAAAAAAAAAAATAGCAGGTAAAGGTGTTTTTTGAGAACCCCTGAGGGCCTAAATTTGATCCCTGGAACCCACGTGAGAAAAAAGAGAAAAAAATTCCTGAAGCCTATCCTCTATCGTGCATATTTGCACAATGACATAATTACAGATACACACACTCACCCACACACACTCACCCACACCCCCCCACACACACAC
>NC_022010.1:36736871-36738939 GCF_000317375.1 Microtus ochrogaster
CACACACACACTCACCCACACACACTCACCCACACACACACTCACCCACACACACTCACTCACACACAGACACACACACTCACACACTCACCCACACACACTCACTCACACACACACTCACACACACACACTCACACACTCACCCCCACACACTCACTCACACACACACACTCACTCACACACACACCCACACACACTCACGCCCCCACACACACCCACACACACTCACCCACACACACTCACCCACACACACTCACCCACACACACTCACCCACACACACTCACTCACACACTCACCCCACCCCCACCACACACACATGCACTCAGGCACACAAGTACATCACCACCACCATCACCATCAGGCATACTACCACCACCATTATCATAAATTAAACAAAACTGAGAGAACTGATAAGTCAAATATTGCCATACTATCAAATGTTATTAATTTTGGCTCACTTTATCAAAATCATAAATAATTGGTTTTCTTTATTCTCACTTGTAATTTTTAATTATTACAGTGATGAAGAAACACTTAGAGATGACTTCAACAGTTATGTATGGAACACTTCCCTAAACTCTCACATTTGCAAAGGTTTCCAGCTCCTTACCAAGAGTTGGTGGCTGATGGAGTGACAAGGGCCAGAGCTGCAGCTGCCAATAGTAACATTTCCTGAGGACAAATGAAGGAGGGGGAATATGGGAAGCAGCATGGAGAAAATTGTACAGTTATAGGAAGGATAGCAAAGTAAAAATAGAATAATTCAGAAATCACCATCTTTCTTTGAATGGATATCCTGGCAGTCAAAGTGCCCAAGCAGAAGGCACTTTAGCCAAGATTTCCTTTGAAACCACTTATAGTTCATGGAAACTGATTTTTAAAATACTCGGTGGTTGAGGACATGAAGAGTCAGTTTACAAACCATTATCCTTTCTGTGAAAAGAAAAAAAAATGAAGAAAATCATCAAGAACTCAAATCTTAAAACCATACAACAGAGGTAACCATTAGGTCATGTGACAAATGAGAGAGTCATCCAGTGATTTCAACACGGTCAAATCGCCAGCCCCATCCTCAGTGATTATACTCTCAGCTTACATACAGCCCCGCGTTACTGTGGTGCCTTAAAATATCTGTGAAAAATCCTGACATGTCAGCAATATGAGAGTTCATCCTCAGTGTCCCTTCATCAGCGAGCAAATGCCTTTTCTGATTGCTGAAGTTTTTAGTTTTCTGTGTGTAGCTCATAATTCTCTATTTTCTGTATTTCAGAATGGGGCTCAGTGGATATCTCAAAAAAAAATGCCAGTTGTGTCTAACCTTCATTGTTCATCTGTCAGTTTAAAAGCCCCAGCTTACAATACAATGCTCTAATATTAAACTTGAGTGGAGAAGTTTAATTTAGGGATGATAAGAGACATAAAATAATGTTATCTTAAAAATATGGTATTTTTAATCTCCTTTTTAAGAAAGTATAATTTCTGTTTTTCTATTTCTAAGATTATATCCTCAATTATTTTATTTCCTGGCCCTAATATGTGTCTTACTTTACCTAACAAACAGCTTTTTCTGGGAACACCTTACCTTGTGCTTGCACACGATATTTTCGTATCCTACAAGTCTGAACCTAGGCATCTCTTTATTGTAGAACCTTGTTTGAATCCCCTGAACTGAGACACTTATGACTTCCTTCTATCCTGTGGACTGAGAGCATTTATTATGCTTGCCATCATGATTTACTTATTTTTTCCTTCTCTCGGAGAATACATATGACCAATTGGCAAGTCATATTCTCTGTCCACTTCCATTGTTAGGCCCAGTTATGAATCTAACATGGTCAGATAAACCCAATTATCAAATATGTAGCATTGCCTCCTAGATCTCACCTCATCTGCCCTCTCTCCAAAGCCATTGATGAACTTGAGGTAGGCAGAGCTTTTGTTCATTGTAAAGTCATTCACATTTTCATTGCAATGGTTTGTTCAAAGAGTTGGGTCTGTCTATTTATTTCATCTCCTGGCTGACACAGAAGATATTTATAGATATACAATGTAGAAGTTGTTCTCTGT
>NC_022010.1:36739039-36742253 GCF_000317375.1 Microtus ochrogaster
TTGTGAGCCACCATGTGGTTGCTGGGAATTGAACTCAGGACCTCTGGAAGAGCAGTCAGTGCTCTTAACCTCTGAGCCATCTCTCCAGCCCTCTCTGTGATATTTTTAAGGAGCTCCTGAGACCTGTCTTTTCACCAGAACCTCTACCAACTGAGTGCTTTCGCTCACATTACAGCCCTTCAGGATGACCAAATACACACTTCTCTGTGTGTAAGAGAATGATACTCTACATTGTTAGAGCTGTTTAAGAAGGAGAGAGCCATTTTCTTCTCAGCTGTCAAAATGATGTGATGCTAGATTAGGTGCTTGAATTGGAAGGGAACATTTAGAAGTATTTCACTATCAATTTTAATTGAAAGATTGATAAGGAATATAATCATGTCACAGCAGTACAATTTTATAAAGTATTATTTCAGATGAAATTGTAATTTCATTATTTATTGAATAATGTAAAGTCATTATTTATTGAATATGCTATGCATGCGTATTCATTTACTTAAATTATTAGACTTAATTATCCTTATAATAATGAAAAATAAATATGGATGACAATTTTGTATGGGTAATTTATACAAAGTCATTGTTGCTTTTGATGGTTTGTTTTTGGTGTGTGTGTGTGTGTGTGTGCATGCACACACTGGAATAGGGTATTTTTGGGGAAATCACTAGTATAGTAATCTAGCCAAAAAGAAGAAAAGTATGACAGGTGAGAAACTTGTTTATAAAAGAGAGATTGGGTCACTTGCTTACCTAAGTATTTTCATCATATGTTATATTAAGATTGCTATGACAATTAATCAGTGATCTATTTTCAAACAGAAGCTACTATATTTAACATGGTAATTATGAAGCTAAGAATAGTTCAGCAAATATGAACAAGAGCTTCCAGCCAAAACCTCAAGAATAGTCTATATAGTACTGGGTTGGAAATGGTAAAACATATCTTCAGTTCAAATAAAATAAAATATGTCATTGGTTTACTGCAAATCAGGTACAAGGTAATGTTGTGGAAGGCTGCTCATTTGTTCCTGGCTGCTTAGACCCAAAATAATTATTCAGAAACTATATTATTTGCAATACTGTTTGGCCAATAGTTTAATTGTGTTGTTAGCTAGCTCTTACATTTAGAATTAACCCATTTTCATTATTTTGTATTTTACCATGAGGCTCATGGCCTGCAGGCAAGGTTTTACCTGGAAGCTCATATCTATCCCCTCTGGTGGCTACACAGCATCTCACTGACTCCACCTACCTCTCTCTTCTATATATGTCTTTCAGCCTAACTTTACTCTGTTAAGCCATTGGCCAAAAGTAGCTTCTTTATTAACCAATAAAAGCAACACATAGATGGAAAGACTTCCCACACCATTTCCCCTTTTCTGTTTAACTAAAAAGGAATGTTTTAACTTAACATAATAAAATTGCATATAACAAAACAGGTATCAAGCAAGAAATACAGTTACAATATTTACATCTACTTTATCTTTTATCATAACTAAGTAAAACTATAACTATAGCTCTCTTTTCTTCAAATCCATCAAAGACTCTAGAAGGATATAATATTACCTAAGTAAATAGGAAATGCAATAGAATTGACAAGACATTTCACTGCCTAAATAGTCACCCACAGTTCTTCTGTAACATGTGCCATCTAATCTTCAGCCTACTGGACCATAGTATCTGAAAGACTTTCCATGAAGCAGAAAATTTCAAAGATTAATTCCACAAATATTGGCAGCTTGTCAGTCACTTTCTTCTGTGTCCATCAGAATTTCTGGCATGAAGCATGAACCCCAAAGGTCTGTCTCACCTTAGTCAAGTTCAGCAGTCAAATCTCCATGGGTCCTGCACATCCAGCTCACACAACATAACATGAAGCAGTCCAGGCAAGAACAGTCTCTTTCCCAAATGGCCAACAAACTTCAGTTCCCCTCATCTTTTTGAAGTAGATTGGTGCTATCTGGGGCAGACGAGTCTCACTGTAAGATTATCTAAGTGAAATATATCTCTGTACATCTAGAAAACCTAACATGACTAACATGACTATAAGCCTGACTATTATAGATGTTTATATATTAACCTACATTTTAAATTATATATTACATTTTTAAATGAGCTGCACAAGCATGCTTAATCAAGTGCAGAAATATACATATAACAAAATTGATCTTAAATTTGTATTAATAGACTAAGAGTTATACAAATCAAGTACTGATCTCTATATCTTCTCCCCCTTTAAATGTAAACAAACATTTATAAGCAATATTTTGGAATTTGGGTATAGTTCTCTCCAAACTGCTTTCTACTTTTTGTTGGGTGAAGTAATTTTGGGGGACATTCATGGCGAACTTCCAGGAGGTCTTGGTCCATTAAACTGCATTAGCCTGGAAACAAAAGCAGAACCTTTTTTCCAAAGCAACATATCCTTAGACCCAAACTTTGAAGTCAAGATACCTCTAAAATATATATGCTGATTTAGTTTAGCAACATGTACAATGAAATATCTCTCTGTACTTAATTCCTTCACAGTCAAAAAATTTAAAGAAAACAAAATAATACATATAATCCATACTCTCTGTGTATTTTTCCATCTTTATGTGACTTATTTTTCTTTACTTCTTTTAACCTATGACTGTATGTCTTCTATCTTTTTAAAGACTTTGATTATTTTTTTTTAAAATATTTTTATAACTTTCTATACTTTTTTCTCTCTCTTCCAAGCCTATATACATTTATCCAACGCTGTGACTCCTTTAGAGATCCTGTTTATCTAAATCTGTCTTTATTATGTATCTGTAATTATTTTCTGACCAGAAGGGCCCTTTTTATTTTTAATACTAAGCAGGCATGGCTAAGGCCAACATGGCCCGCCCTGCTTGCTCCACCCAGCCCAACATGGTGCAGGTATGTTTGCTGCCTCTGAGAGCCATGTGCATTGCCCCATTTCTAGGCATACAGTGGGTAGATGTTGCCATTAGGCAAGTTGTAGTTCTCACAGATTCCATTTAAATGCTCCATAACCAAACCTTCCAAAAAAGTCAGAGTTGTTTATGCTGGCAAACCAGGAAGCCTTCTTAAAAGAGCCACACAGTTTTGTTTCTATCGCTGAGTCAGGAAGTCTTCTCTTAAAATAATTATGCCTCTGCTTTTCCTAGCAATCATAGCCTACCTGAGAAAATGCTGCTACCAAAAAGCCATGCTTAGCTCTGTTCTT
>NC_022010.1:36742488-36757568 GCF_000317375.1 Microtus ochrogaster
CTCTTACATCTAGAATGAACCCATTTCCATTATTTTATATTTTATTACAAGGATTGAAGCCTACTGGTAAGGTCCAAACTGACAATTGGCATCTTTCCCCTCTGGTGGCTATTTTTATTTCTCTTATTGAGGACTATCAGGTGAGATTCCCTATCACATTTGTTTTCTTGTACCTTTGTTTATTTGATTCTTTGTATATTCTTATATGAATGTTCTGTCAGAGGCATAACTGGAAGATCTCCTCTCATATCCTGTGGTTTATTTTGTTACTGATTGTTTGTTTAGTTGTACAGAAGTGTTTTTAATTTTATGAGGTCCCAGTTATTAGTCGTTGGCCTTAATCCTTGATCAAAGGGAATCCAGTTAAGGAAGTGCTTCTCCTCACTGATGCCTTGCAGGGTGGTTCCTATATATTCTTTGTACAGTTTTAATGTTTCAGATTTCACACTGAGGTCTCTGCTGCACTTGGATATAATTTTTATTCAGAATAACAGATGCAAGACTAATTTTGTCTTTCTGCATTTAGACACCCAGTTTTCCCAGAACCAGTTGCTGAAGATGCTGTCTTTTCTCCAGCGTCTATTTTTGGCTTTGTTGTCATTATCAGATGGCTGTAGTTACAAATACTTGTGTTGTACTTCTATTTTGTCTTATTGATCTACATATCTATTTTATGCCAGTGTTATGCTGTTCCTTTCTTGCTATAGTTCTATAATATATCTTGAAATCTATAGTAGTAAGGCCTTCAGTAATTTTTCCATTTGTTTTTTGTTTTTTTCAGCATATCTTTGACTACCCAGGACCTTTTCTCTTGTGATACAAATTTTAGAATGGTTTTTATATTTCTGTAAAAATGTTGTGGGTATTTTGGTTGTGACTGCCTTGAATATAAAAATTGTTGTTAGTACATGGTCATTTTCAAAATATTAATTCTGCCAATCAGTGATTATGAGATGTTTTTCCATTTTTCCAGGTCTTTCTTGATCACTTTTATAATATTTCATTGTATTTGATGCCATTGTAAATGGATATTTGTTCATAATCATTTTTTATGGGTGTTTGCTGGTAGTATAAAAAAAGACTGTGGCTTTTTGTGGGTTGATTTTGTACCCTGACACTTTGATGAAATGGCTGATTGTTTCTACTAGTTTTCTGGTCAATGTTTTGGGGTGTCTTAAATACATTATCCCATCTTCTGCAAGTAGGGATAATTTGACTTTTTTTCCTATTTGTGTGCCCCTCTGCTTGTCCTTGTAGGCCTGCCCTATTCGAGGTAACTAATGATCAGAATGGTAAATCTTGAGCCCATGTTAGGCATGTCACAGGCCCTAGAAAGGAATCTGCAGAATTGTCATACTGTTTTCCAATGTGGGCTGTGCCAGTTTGCACTCTTAACAGCAAATGGATCAAAGACCTCAACATAAAACCAACCACACTGAACCTCATAGAAGAGAAAGTGGGAAGTAAAATTGAACACATTGGCACAGGAGACCACTTCCTAAATATAACCCCAGTAGCACAGACACTGAAAGAAACAATTAATAAATGAGACCTCCTGACTCTGAGAAGCTTCTGTAAAGCAAAGGACATAGTCAACGAGACAAAACGGCAGCCTACAGAATGGGAAAAGATTTTCACAAACCTCACATTGGACAAAAGGCTGATCTCCAAAATACACAAAGAGCTCAGGAAATTGGTCATCAAAAGAGCAAATAATCCAATATAAAAAAAAAAATGAAGTCCGGATCTAAACAGAGAACTCTCAGCAGATGAATCTAAAATGGCTGATAGACATTTAAGGAAATGTTCATGATCCTTAGCCATCAGAGAAATGCAAATCAAAACAACCCTAAAATTCCATCTTACACCTGTAAGAATGGCCAAGATCAAAAACACTGACAACAACTTATGCTGGAGAGGATGTAGGGTAAAGGGAACACTCCTTCTGAGTTAATGAGTTCATTGTGTGTGAATGCTCCTGTTGAGGAGCATATGGGTTGTTTCCAGTTTCTGGTTATTATGAATAGAGCAGCAATGAGCATGGTTGAACAAGTGTCTCTCTCTGTAATAGGATGAGGCGTCTTTGGAGTATGTGCTGAATACTGGTAAAGCTAGTCTTGAGGTAGATTGATTCCCATCTTCCTGAGGAACTGCCATATTCATTCACATAGTGGCTGTACAAGTTTTCACTCCAACCAGCAGTGAAGAAGTGTTCTCCTACTTTACCACTGTGAACTGTAACTTGTGTTTTTAATCTTAGCCATTATCTCAAGTGTAAGATGAAATCTTTGAGTAACTCTGATTTTCACTTCCATGATGTCTAAGGATGTTAAACATTTAAGTTTTTCTTGGCCATTTGAGCTTTCTCTATTGAGAATTCTCTGTTTAGATTTGTACCCTATTTTTAAATTGGATTGTTTTCTTGATATTTTGTTTCTTGGGTTCTTTACATATGTGGATATTAGCCTTTTATATGGTGTATAGTCAATAAAACAAACAAACAAATAAAACACTTTCTCATTATTTTGGCTGTCTCCTTGTCTAAATGATGGTGTTCTTTACCATACAGAGGCTTCTCAGGTTCAAGAGAGCCTATTTATTTTTGATCTTAGTGTCTGTGCTATCAGTGTTCTGTTCAGGAAGTCTTTTCTTATGCTAATGGGTTCAGAGCTATTTGCCACTTTCTCTTCTATCAGGTTCAGTGTATCTGGTTTTATGTTATAATATTTGATTCATTTAGAGTTGAATTTTGGACAGGGTAATGTGGATCTTCTAAATGAACAGACATCCAGTTTGGTCAACCTCATTTGTTGAACATTCTGGGTTTTTTTCCCAGTGCACATTTCTGGCTTCATTATCAAAAATCAGGTGTCCATAGGTGTGTGGGTTTATGTCTATGTCTTTTATTCAATTCCATTGATCAATGTGTCTTTTTTTTATTTCAGTATCATGTTGGTTTTATTATTATAGATATGTAGTACAACTTGAAATTGGGGATGGTGATATCTCCAACAGTTATTTTATTTGTCAGAATTGTTTTAACTATCCTAGTTTGTGTGTGTGTGTGTTTCCATATGAATATGAAAACTGTCCTTTTAAGATATGTGAAGAATTGGTTTGGAATTATGATGGGGATTACATTGAATCTGTAGATTACTTTGGGTAATGTGGCCATTATTACATTAACCTTACAAATCCATGAGCATGGGAGATCTTCCCGTCATCTAATATCTTTCTCAAAGACTTGAAGTTGTTATCATATAAGTCTTTAACTTTCTTGGTTAGAGTTACCCCAAGATATTTTGTACTACTTGATGCTTTTGTACAAAGTGTTGTTGCTCTGACACCTGACTTCTCAATGGAGACTCTGAAAAGCCAGAAGGGCCTGGACAGATGTTCTACAGACCCTACAAGAGCAGAGATGCCAGCCTAGAATAATAAACCCCACAAAAATTTCAATCACCATAGATGAAAAAACCAAATTTAAGAAATATCTATTTTCAAGTCCAGCCCTACATAAAGTGTTAGAAGGAAGATTCCAACCTACAGAAGTTAATAAGGCCCCAGAAAACATAGGAAATAACTTATCCCAGACCAGCAAATCACAAGAGCAGAAAGATACACACACATACATGCACACACACACACATAGACACACACACACACACACACACACTGAAACAACAATATACTAGGAATCAGCAAGTACTGCCAATTGATATCTTGGTATCTCTCAATATCAGTGGTCCCAATTCCCCAACAAAAAGGCTCAGACTAACAGAATGGACACAGAAACAGAACCCATTCTTCTACTACATCCAATATTCATTACTTAACATCAATGGTAGACATTACCTCTGGGTAGAAGGGTTATAAAACATATCCCAAACAAATATACTTAGGAAGCAAGCTGTTGTAACCATTTTAATAACTGGCAAAAGAAACTCAAACCAAAACATTTTTAAAGAGATATGAACATTACATAATCACCAAAGTAAAAAAAAAAAATCCTCCAAGAGGACATTGAAATTCTTACCATCCGTGCAACAAACACAAGTACACCCATGTTCATGAAAGAAACTCTAAGTCATACATATCTTAAGTCATATATTGATCCTCTCAAACTAAGTGTGGGAGATTCAATATCCCAACATGTTATCCAGACAAGAACTAAACAGAGAAATACTGGAACTAACTAATGTTATAAACTAAATGTACCTAACAGATATTTATAGATTATCTCGTTCAAACATGAAAGAATATATCTTCTTCTTTGCAACTCATGGAATTTTCTCCAAAATTAACTACATACTCAGAAAAAAAAATCAAATCTCAACAGATGCAAGAAAATTTAAATAATAACCTGCAACATATCTGACCACCAAGGATTAAAGATGGATATCAACAACAGGAGAAACAATAGACAGCTTACAAACTCATGGAAACTGAGCGACTCTCTATTGAATGAAAAAATGGATCAAGATAGAAATTAAAAAAGCCATTAAAGGCTTTGTAGAATTGAATGAAAATGAATAAACATCAAACTCAAATTCATGGGACACAGTGGAGGTGTTTCTAAGATGCAAGTGCATACCATTAACTGCCAGAATAATTCAGTGAAATAATGGTTGAATCATGTAGTCAAAGGCAGATTTCTCCTGTGCATTCAAGTATAAGCCCGCAGTGTTAAAGATGATGAAATAACAAAGAAGAAAGTATATTTTGTTTTCAAAACAACAAATTATCAGTAACTTCATTCCTAATGTTTTCAGTATATGAGTACAAAATTGAAAAAAGATAATAAAGCATGGAAGCACATCCCAAAGGTATCCATATATCTCTTAGGTTGACTATAGAATTCTTCCACTAGCCATATATTTCTTAGGTTGACTACAGAATTCCTCCACTATCTATCCCTTTATTGGTCTTGATTAAGGAAACTGATGACACCTGATTAGATGTAGTAAAAATAAATTAAACATTATCAAGATTGAAGATAAAGAACTTTACATGATAACCTGCTCAGTGAAATTAAATTTGATGTGATTAGTCACTACTCAGTGTCTAATTTCCTGGATTGTGATTTATGTACACATTAAAAACTTCAACCTCATTATGTATAGTGTATAGAGTTTCCAAAATAAAATGTCAATGATAATTTCCATAAAGCTCTGTGACAACAACTTGTTTAGGAATATCAACACTTACCATATGTCATTTCAATGGATACATAGACTTCAGTTCTTTATACTTCTAATATATAATACTTCGTTGTATACAATTTGATGTAAGTTTTATGAACATTTGTGAGAAGAGCAGTTCTAAGTTTCATTTCCCAGTTCATTATTAACAGTCTATGTACACATCAAACGCCATCCAGAAGACCAAAGAATGTTTGTTCAGAATTTGCTTCACTCTAGGTAAGCATTGCAATCAGAACTTCCCTTGGCTGGCAGCAGCCTTTAAGTGTTTCTTTCTGTGGCTAACAAGAGTTTTGGTTCCTACTCACTGGTATAATTATCTGCAGTGTGAAGAAGTAGAAGAACCCATGTATTAAACCTGCTTGCTGAAGGTCTTGCTTAGGAAAGACGCTGTCCAAGACTGGTGTCTTTGTGAATCATTTTCTCTAAGTGCCCTGCCTAAAGCCTATTTTTCTTTCTGTGTCTTGAGGTGAGAAAAGACAGCAGCCTTCATCCAAATAATGATATTTCTCTCTAGATTGGAAAAGTAATGCTTTGTGTATTAATTTGTTTATACAAGTGTACAGAGCCTGCTACTACCTAGAAATGAGCACACACCAGTCACAGGCATGCTGGCCCTATTCATGGCCCAAAGCATCCATATACAGAGCAATGGTGTTGTGATTTAGTGATAATATTTTAGGGACACTATACAATCATAGTTCTTATCGATTGGAAATTTGCACTAAAGAGTACTGGCTGTGGCATACTCATGGATGCAAGAATACATGCCTATACATAGGTGCACTTGTGTGTATTTGAACAAATGTGTGTGTTTGCCTATCCATAGTCTTAGATCCTGCATAAACATTTATCAAAATTAAAACTTGAGCTAGAAAGCATGGTAGGTTTTGCATTTAAAATGTATCTTGAAGATATGAATTTCACTACTCCAAGAATCCTTGGGAGGGGAATGAAGAGCAATGTTGGGGGTTTATGCTTATTTAAAAGTCATTTTGTGATGAATCACATGCTTGAAATTTCCAAACATTAGAAGTGTATAACTTTTGTGATACCCAGTCCAGTTCCTTCATCCTACCCCGCAAGGTGACTGCAATTCTTTTCTGTCTCACATGGGAAATAAAATAACTACAGAGTTCCTAAAGAATGTAATTCTATTCAGGGAAAGCAGGTGGGAAGTAAGGTCCACCTACTATGTGAGAAACCTTCTACCACAGGGCTGGGTTCTAATTCTGGACAGAACCGAGACCCACTTGGCAGGGGCCTTGCTTCATGGTACCTGCAAGGACACAAAAGGCACAAGGAGAAGGTAATTGCTCCTCTTACGTTCCATTCACTTTTTCCATTCCATTTTTAGCTGGCTCTTGCTCTTGGCTCAAAATTCTGTTTTTACTTTGGTGCCAGTGATTCATGAACTAGAGAATTCTGGATGTAGTTCTAAATTTAAGACTTCATTTCACCAATTTTAGCAGAAAACACTTTGAAATACCCATAAATAAACTATGGATGGAGAGTTCTTGTCGGTCTCTGGAGAAAGAGCCATGCACTCTTCTGTGGGCATTTAGATTGACTTTGTGCTCCTTTTTGGCTCTGCCAGCCTCCGAGGTGTAGGTTACAGGCAACAGCCGTCCGAGCAGGGAGAGGATATAATGTCTTTACTGGGAAAGCGAGTTACCAAAGTAAGAAGACTGGAAAAAAAGAGCTCAGAAAGCCATAAAAGGTAATCCAAGAAACCACATTGGAGGAAAAACTGACTTAAGAAAATCACAGCATTCTAACTTGATACTTTGTAGGCTAAACAACTAGAATAAATTTCCCACTAAAAGCATCTAAAATAGCTGGGTATAAGATAAAATGCAAATGAAAGGCAGTGGGCAATCAGTCATTTCAGACAACTATCATGAAAAAGGGCCTTGACAAAGGCAGAAGAGCACTTTGTACTGATAAAAGATGTAATACACCAAGAAATTTAACAATTTAAATGTTGTGTGTTTTTACTAATGCAACTTCATACTTGAAACCCTAGAGTGAAAGAAATACAAGAATTAAACAAGATCATAGCTTAAGTAAAAGATATTTGAAATACCTCTCACACAAGCTGAAAAATGAAACAAGAAAATAAATATAAGAATATGGCATTTTAACAGCAAAACTATGTGTTTGAAATAATAAACACATAAAAATAGACACATAAGAACATCTTTGCTTGTCAGACTATGGTAGAGCACTTGCGAGGCAGAGGCATGCAGAACTCTGTGAGTTTGAGTCCAACTTGATGTACAGAGTGAGTTCCAGGTCAGCAAAGGCTACACAGAAAAACCCTGTCTCAAAAGAGACATCTTTGCTCAACAATGACAAGTATTTTCAAAACTGTAAAACTTTTATGAATTAGCCATTTGCAGGATTACAAAGCAAGCCACAACAGCTTTCAATAATTGATTAAGAAAACAGGATCGGGGATGATGGCCACTTTCCCATTGCTGACCCTAACACTATGCTTATAAGGCCAGCACTGACTGAACTCAGTGGGTTCAGACAAAGAGTGAAGGAAGTTGAGAAGGAACCGTGACAGGGAGGTAAGAGAGGAGTTGGAGGGAAGGGAATGGAAGGTCAAGTTGATCCAAATATATTATATTCATATAGAAAATTCTCTCTCACAATGTTGCTCTGATTCCTTTCTCAGCCTGTTTATCATCTGTATATAGGACGGCTACTGATTTTTGAGTTAATCTTGTGTCCTGCCACATTACTGAAAGTGTTTCTCGGTTGTAAGTGTTCCCTGGTAGATTTTTTTTGGTTCACTTGTGTATACTATCATATCATCAGCAAAAAGTAAAAATTTGACTTCTTTTCCAATTTGTATCCCCTTGTTGTCTTATTGAAATAGCTATGCCTTCAAGTACTATATTTAATAGGTATGGATAAGGTGGACATCCTTGTCTTGTTCCTGATTTCTTTGTGTTTTTTTTCCACTTAGTTTGATGTTAGCTGTATATTGCCTTTATTATATCTAGGTATGTTCCTTGCAATCCTGCTCTCTCCAAATTCTTTATCATTAAGGGGTGTTGGATTTTGTCAAGGCTTTTTCAGTATCTAGTGAAATGATAATGTGTTTTTTTTCTTTCAGTTTGTTTATATAGTGAATCACATTGATGATTTTCATATGTTGAACCTTCCCTACAACTCTGGGATAAAGACTACTTGGTCATGGTGGATTATTTTTTTCATATGTTCTTGGAATTAGTTTTCCAGTATTTTATTGCATATTTTTGCATCAATGTTTGTGGGGGAGATTGGTCTTTAATTTTCTTTTTTAGTTGTGTCTTTGTGTAATTTGGGTATCAGTGTAACTATAGCCTCATAAAAAGAATTTGGTAATGTTTCTTCTGTTTCTAATGCTTGGAATAATTTGAGGAGTATTGGTATTAGTTCTTTGAATTCTGCTCTGAAACCATCTGGCCCAGAATGTTCTTTGGTTGGAATACCTTTAATGACTTCTTCTATTTGCTTAGTGATTATAGGCCTATTTAATTTGCTTATCTGGTCTTGATTTAACTTTGGTGTCCAGTACTTATCCAGAAAATTGTCTATTTCCTTTAAGTTTTACAATTTGGTAGAGTATAGGTTTTTAAATTATGACCGGATTTCCCCTGTGTCTGTTGTTATGTCCCCCTATTCAGTTCTGATTTTGTTAATTTGGATATTAACTCTCTGCCTTTTGGTTAGTTTGGATAAAGATACAACTCTTTGTCTCATTGATTCCTTAAATTGCTTTCTTTGTTTATCTTTTGTTGATTTCAACTCTCAATGTGATTATTTCCTGTCATCCAGTCTTCCTGGGTGAGTTTTGCTTTTCTAGTTCTAGAACTTTCAGGTGTTCTGTTAATTCACTAGTGTGAGATTTTTTTCCAGCTTCATTATATAGGAATTTATTGCTATGAATTTTCCTCTTATCACTTCTTTCATTGTGTCCCATAAGTTTACCAATGTTACAGTCATTTTCATTGAATTCTAGAAACTCTTTAATTTCTTTCTTTATTTCTTCCTTGACCCAGTGGTGATTCAGTTGTTCATTGTTCAGTTACCACGAGTTTGAAAGATTTCTGTAATTAATGTTGTTGTTGAATTCTAAGTTTAAACCATGATGATCTAATAAGACACAGGAGGTTATTGCAATTTTTTCTGTATCTGTGGAGATTTGCTTTGTTATCAAGTATGTGGTCAATTTTTAAAAAGGATCCAGAAAGGAGGTGCTAAAAAGAAGGTGTATTCTTTTTTTGTTTGGGTGAAATGTTATATAGATGTAGTTAAGACTGTATGAGTCACAACATCTGTTAATTCCTTTCTTTCTCAGTTAAGTTTCTGTCTGCGACTTGTCTAGTGTGTTAAAGTCTCCCGCTATTAGTGTATGGGGCTTGATGTGTGATTTATGCTTTAGTAATGTTTCTTTTACAAATGAGAGTACCCTTGTATATGGGGCATAGATGTTCAGAATTAAGAGTTCATCTTAATGGAATTTTTCCTGTGATGAATATGAAATGACCTTCTTCATCTCTTTTGACTAATTTTAGTTTGAAGTCTATTTTGCTAGACATTAGGATAGCAACACCAGACTGTTCCTTAGGTCCACTTGATTAGAAAATCTTTTCCCAACCCTTTACTCTGAGGTCATGTTAGTCTTTGAGGTTTAGGTATGTTTCTTGTATGCAACAAAAAGATAGATTTTGCTTTTATATCTGATCTGTTAGCCTGTGTCCTTTTATGGAGGAATTGAGTACACTGGTATTAAGGGTTATTAATGATCAGTGATTGCTAGTTCCTATTAGTTTTTATTGTTCGTGTTGATATTGTGTGTGAATTTCTTTGGGGGGAGGGATTTGCTAGTGTGTGACTATCTATTGCCTTTGTTTTGTGGGTGTAGATAACTTTCTTAAATTGGTTTTTCTTCCTTCTATTACTTTGTGTAGGGCTGGATTTGTGGGTAGGTATTGCTTAAATAGTGGTTTTGTCATAGAATATCTTGTTTTATCTGTCTATGTTGATTGAGAGCTTTGATGAATATAATAGTCTGGGCTGGCATCTGCAATCAGGACCTTCTTGCTTTCACTGTCTCTATTGAGAAGTTGCATGTAATTCTGATAGGTCTGACTTTATATAATACTTGGACTTTATTATTTGTAGATCTTAATATTCTATCTTTATTCTATATGTTTAGTGTTTTGATTATTCAGTAACAAGGGGACTTTTTTTGGTCACATCTATTTGGTGTTCTGTAAGTGCCTTGTATTTTCAAAGGCATGACTTTCATCAAGTTGGGAATGTTTTCCTCTTTGATTATGTTGAACGTGTTTTCTGTGCCTTTGAGCTAGACTTCTCCTTGTTCAATTTCTGTTATTCTTTGGTTTGGTCTTTTCATGGTTTCCCAGATTTCCTGGATATTTTGTGTTAAGAATTTTTGAATTTAACATTTTCTTTGATCACTGAATTGATTTCCTCTATTATATCTTTAATGCCTGAGATTCTCTCTTCCATCTCTTGTATTCTGTTGCATATGCTTGTTTCTGTAGTTTTTGATCATTTACCCAGATTTTCCATTTCCAGATTGTCCTTGGTTTGGTTTTCTTTATTGCTTATATTTCCTTTTTCATGTCTTGAGCCTTTTCTGCAACTGTTTGATTGCTTTTTCTTGGTTTTCTTAAAGGGATTTTTTGACTTCTTCCATTTTTTTTTTGTTGTCTTTTCTTCTACTTCTTTAAGGGCATTTTTCATTTCCTCTTTAAGAGCTGATGGAGGAAGGTCATTGGTTAAAAAATAAAGAAACTGCCTTGGCCCATTTTATTGGTTAGAACATAGGTGGGTGGAGTAAACAGAACAGTAATGCTGGGAGGAAGAGGAAGTGAGCTCAGACTCGACAGCTCTGCTCTCTGGAGAGAAGCCATGCTCCCCTCTCCCTGGCAGACGCGATAGCTCTGCTCTCTGAGGCAGACGGCAGCAATGCAGCCAGCCACCAGGTCAGACATGCTGAATCTTTCCTGGTAAGCGCACCTCGTGGTGCTACATAGATTATTAGAAATGGGTTAAGAGGCTGAAACTAATGGGCCAGGCAGTGTTTAAAAGAATACAGTTGTGTGTTGTTATTTCGGGTAAAGCTAGCCGGTGGCAGGAGCTGGGTGGCGGAATGCAGCCCCGCAGCTCCTATTACTACAAAGATCCTTAATAATCTTTATAAAGTTGGGCTTTTGTTCTAGGACCCCTTCCTTTTTACCCAGATACATGGGATTATGAAAAAAATTAATGGTTGTTTTTAATGACTCCTTTTTACTGGGGGAAGAAGGATCTAGTTTCATACATCATCACCTGGCCAAATACTTCAACTTCCAGGGACATTCAGGCAGTCCCCCTTATGCTTTTTTTTTTTTTTGCCTCTACCATATCACCTATACCAGTATGTCTGCCTTTAAGGCTCATAAATCTCAAAGCTAGTCAATTCACTCACAATATCTGCTCTTTAAATGTAACTTCTCCTATAGATAGGTATCAACCAACTAGATGCCAACCTTCCTGGCATCATGTTCTCCCTAAAGGAATTCCCAAATTTGATCCATATGAAGAACTCCTTTCCAGACTAAATGTCCTGCTGAATCAAAGATAATTTCAGGGAGCTGCCTCCTAAGTTTATCTCAGGGAACAAAGCAGAGATGAGACTGTGTAAACCAAGGTGATTGACTGCATGGCTAAATTTCTCACTGGATGTCCCATGGAGTAGAAGAAAGTGAGCCAATTATACAAGTACACGGGAAAAGTTGTGCCCAATGATCTATATACTGCTGAATCATTTGGTACAGGTCCTAGTTAGAGGAAGGAAAAGGCTTATGGCTTCACAAGACATTTATTGTGAGCTCAGTCATTATACAAAAGGTAGTGGGCCCAATGTCTTACAACTGGGTTTATCTCCATCAGAACACATTCATTCTTGTGGGTCAACCTTTTACTTTATCACCTAAAATTTCACTGCATAATTTTTGTGGATCACAGTATGCTAGCACTCCTAAGCAAGCAATTTATTCTTGTTATTTTGCAGTTTATCTAAGAAATTCTTTCTCAATACAATGTCACAAATTTACTTCTGTGTTTTGTTTTTCAAGTTTCTTTTAAGTTTTGATACATTCTGAATTAATTTTGTGTATGGTATGTAGCAAAGGCCCAATTACATTCTTTTTCTTATAGATATACATCTATTTCACCAATATATTTGGAAATATTATTATGTCCCTCTTGAGTGATCATTATGTCCTTAACTAAAATTGACCACCAGTATATTTTAGTATGTCAATTTGGAGTAACTCAATTGTCAATATTGAATGGAAGGTGAGTCACCAGTGAATAACAAAATAGATATTAATCATACAAAGTAGTTGCTTTTGTTGTGACATTTGAATGTATGAATATAATATATTTTATTCATATCATTTTCTTCTTGTATCCTTCCCCCATCTCACTGATCCCCTTCCCCTTACATAAGAGCTCCAGTTCCACTATCATATAATTTTTCTGCTCTCTACATACAGAAGGAAAAGAGACAAGGGATGTCTGAGTCTGGTTTATTTCACTTACTGTCAAGGTTACCAGTTCCACCCATTCTCCTGCAGCAATGTAACTTCATTCTTCTTTTTGTCTAAATAATATTCCTTGGTGTGTACATGCCACTTTGTTTTTATTCATAAATCATTTATTTCAAAACTGCCTATTGTCAATAACCTTGAGTTTATTATGCATTTGTTTTTTTTTTGTTTTTATGAAAGATCACAGTCAATTTTCTCTACCTGGATTCTTCTGTTTTGGGGTCCCTATGATCAATCACATAGTCCTTCAGGACTAGGGGTGCTTGTCTTTTAGTGTATCATTTATTGACTCTTCTAATATGTGCACACTGCTCTAATCACATTATTTTTCATATTCTTTATTTTCTTAGTTTTAACAAACCTTCTCTTTACAGTCAGAATCCCAACTGATAAACATAGCCATTGCCAGGTCCTGGTCCCTTCACATTCAGGCTATGAGGACTTGTGCTATGCTTTTTTTAAACGATGTGCTGTGTTTCTTTGCTGTTACTTGTGAATAATACCTCCTTGGCAAGGCTGTGATCTGAATGAAAAAAGGATCTGCTCACTGAAAAGCCTTCAATAATAGTTTCTCTTTCTTGTCTTAATTTAACTTTCACTCAGTGTCTATTTTCTTCATCTTTATAAATCTTTGCATGTTACCCCTCTTCTCTCCTTTATAATATAATGCAAACCACAAAAGCAAGCCCCACAGAACTGTGCAATGTACAGAAGCCTGTACAAATGACTTAAATGTACCATGGTTGTGTTCCTGGAATAAATTGCTGCTATTTTTTTTACTGCTGTAGAACAGTTAAGTCAAATTTTGAATTAGGTCAACAAAATCCACAAATAGGCTGGAATCTTTGGACTGTGTAACAACAAGAGATCTGGAATAAATCAGCTGCAGATATCACTTGTCAGAATGCTAAGGCGGTGGGATGCCATAGATCCTGGTTGTGGTAGCATCGTGATACATTCATTAAAACTATATTGAGAGTTTTCCATCATGTGCATTCAAGCTTAACATAATTGTTTTATGTCAGTAATATCTAAACAAGATTCCAAAATTAGGCTATATTTTTATCTTGACTTGTGAACCTCTGCTACTGACTGCTCAGATTTCAGGCTTGTTGAGACATATGCTGTCCCTGGAAGCCCGTCATAAAAATGAAGCATTTTACTGTACCAACATTTCAGAGTGTTCTGGTCAGTTCGCCTGTGTAACTCCAAATTAACCATGCAATATTTCCCATGACACTGAGTAGTATTTTAAATGGCTTGTAAGCAAAACCAAAAAGAACAAATTGGTTTCTATTGGTGCGAAAATATAATCTGGTTTAGATTCTCTTTGGTAGCTTTTGAAACAGACAGAATACAACCACGGGCAGAGAATTGGGTGTGGACATAAAATTGCATTTGTAATCTATGTCAGACAGCGTTCTTAGCTGTGTGTCCTCCCTAAAAAAGTGAATTTTTGACCCTCTCCTTACTCTATCTGATAAACAGAGACCCACAATGAATCAAACAAGCCCATGATGATCGAATAACACACCATGCACCTATAAATCCAATCATTTCTTTTTACTAATGCCCATGTGCAGAAAAATGTGGATTTTTCAGGAAATGAAGGAAACCTTAAGAAAGAACAAGAAAGTTTTGGTTGAAATTCAGTTAAAGTAAAAGAGAAGAAGAGCAGGATAAAGGTGTCTATCCCTCTGTATTTATATCACACTGTAGCATTTTTTGGTTAGTGACAGGCTTCCTAGTAAAGCCATGTCAATTAAGATGTGCCTGTCTGTTTCACTGATGCACCACAGTGCACCTGAGGCTCAAATTACCCATTGTTTCTGAAGACAATCATGTAATAGAAAGGTCCCAAACTACACCATACTACAGTTTATGTCTGATTTAAATCTTTTGAAATCTTGCTGCGAAATGCCCTGGTGACTTTCACAAATCTGTGTGTATTTAATTGCCCAAATACAAACTTTAATAGTCAAATCTGGACTCAAACCACTGGTCGAGGTGATGCGTCTGAAGCTGAGCACGAAGCTAAGTGTGCACTTAATTTTTCCAGAGTCCAGCTGCTCAAATGCCACAATGAAAACAAAATAGATAGAACAGATGTGAAAAAGAAAAGAAATGAGGAGAGGGGGAGAGGGGGAGTAGAGAGGAGAGATTGGAAAGAAGGGAGGGACCTAGGAGGAGGGTGGGCAAAAGGAGAGAGAGAGAGAGAGAGAGAGAGAGAGAGAGAGAGAGAGAGAGAGAGAGAGAG